>NC_071324.2:4552954-4855984 GCF_027563975.2 Plodia interpunctella | reverse complement strand
CGTAGGAGGTGAGATAACCGTCAAATCAAATTGCTTTCCGACTAGACTGCGGGTGGCTTCATTCCGTATTTCTCAGATTCCGATGAGGCAGCTTTTAATCCATTTGATCAAGGATAAGCAGTGATCGGATCGGCTTCTGATTTTCAAGACTTCTGAAAATGCTGGTGGCGATTATTAAACTACAACTTTTGTATTTTACTTTCAAGTTCAGGAGACCGTTGGCGAAATATATTAGATCTACTTACAATTTGATGAAACTTTTAGAGTAGGTATTTAATTAATTTACTTTTGCTGGTTTATTCAATTTTACTAGTTAAATTTAATACAGGTAAGTACATGATAAATTAACCAGAGCTTGATTAAGTGTGATGTATAGTTCCGTTGACTCAGATAAACGGATACAATTTAATACATAGCAACAAATGCACATGATGTTCCCATTAGGTTTTGTAATTAATTACTGCCAAAAAATCTAGACTAACTTTATTTATATTAGCCCTCAATATGCCAGCAGCGACGGGTCCAGTCTAGCTAGGCCTGGCCAACTGACTGGCATTTATTTATGTTTTCGATATATGTGCTAACAGACATTGAGAAATACTCATCTAGACATTCCCACCAAATATCTAGATAGCAAACATGTTTGAACAGCGGATGATACACTTAATGTTAGTACTTATTTGGTTTTATATGTCTGGTAAATCTAATAACAAATTTTAATTTTAACCCGGTTTCTATGGCTTTGATTGCTTGGATCAACCTGCAAACCTACGTTTCACGTTATGAAAAACCTACACGTTTCATTACTTAGTACTCTAATATTCTTTCGATATTATTTCAAATGAGGTTATTAAAGCAACGTTACATTGGTAAATAAGAAAAACCTTAAGTCAAAATATTTCTAAATATTACTTAATTGTCATCTAAAACACATGAAAGCTATATTTTATCGAACGCAATTTTTTTATTTTGAGTCTACTTATATATCTCTACATTGTGGAGGTAATTAAAACGGAGATTTTTATTTTCAGGAAAAAGTATCTGAAATAACTAGCACTCGACACTCGTAATATTAAGTCTATGAAACGTGTACAACGTTTCGACTGCTATAGCATTGTAACATCGTGATTCGAACCGGAACCCTCGTAATTTCAGAACGACAGTTGTGACTACTCGAGAGCCAGGGGCGGGACGCAAGGGCGTGGAAGCCATTTTAACGTTGTCAACCCCTATTGCTACTCTTATTAGCTGAGGCTTCAGTTTATTTTGACACCTTGCCATTTCTGTAAACAATAGGGAAGTTGTCTGTCTCAAACATACTGAATAAAAAATAACGCATGTGATTGATAAAGCGTTTGGTTATATCATAGAAGACACCCACTGCATATTTTTCCGTGGATTTCGTAAGAGGACTACCTAAGACTAAGGGCCATGCCCCATTGCTCCATTGCACTCCGTCGTAACGTCCGTTGACGAATCAACGAATGTAGCGCAATAATGTATGGAGTTAGGACGTACGTCTAAGTACCTATTAAAAACAACGGAGCAGGACGGAGCTGCGTTGCAATGCCTAAGCAACAATAATAGCCTTGAGACGGTTGACGCCTGGCAAGCGGCCGGTTATAAAAACCAGGCGAATCTTCAAAATTTTAAGGTTACATTATTTACGCTTCGTGGCATCATAGTCCCGAATGCAACCGGAAACATGCGGAGATGATAAGAGATTTACGCATGCATATTCCAAATGAGGAGCTCTGCATGGTGGCATAGTGGTTCAACTTTAGCAATGGTTAGTCTCAGGATAAGTGACTCCAAAAGGCAGTCAAGTCTTTGAGTCCTGTCCTGGCTGTATTTGCAGCCGTTAAAATCCACCCACCGCCTGCATGATGGAACACCACGAGGGCCCAATTCCATATAAAAATAATAGGATATAACTTATGAGTTATATCCTATTATTACTATCCATTCTTAAGAAAGCGCCAGTGCCCCAAGAGTATATCACAATGGCCTCACCTAAAGTAATGAGCACAGAAAAATACGAGTAAGTTGTAATAGTTAAAGTATTGTTCAAATCTCTCTGAGATTTCTATTTACTTACTACAGACATACAAAAAAGTATACTTAATCGAGGACAAGTATACTTAAATATATAGGAGGACCGCTCCTAAGTAGCAAAAAATATATAAGAGTAATTTGATTTAATTGAACCCGTCGTCCCAATTAAAAATTTGGCAAGAATTTAGCCATTTTTAAATGGCTAAATAAAAATATAAATAAAATATTTCCATGCGGTTTTCTATCTTATTGACTCGAAATTAATGAGATTTGTTTTATGCCCACCCATTTCTATTTTCAATAGATGTCTTGATGTAAATTTAGGTAAAGAGCAATTTTTTTTAAATGTGATCATCAATACCTACATCCAATGATTAGATTTTTTTATAAATGTTGATAGCAATTGCTATCAGTAACTTGATCACTAAATTTTACGTTACCTAATCATGGAACCAACATATTCTCATCAGAATTAACTAATACTACGTTACACTTTCCTTTTTTTTTTTTTCATTTTCCAGCAGGAATTAAGCCAAATGGTGGCTTGATGTCGTCATGGATGATATGCTTGTCAATATTGTGACAATCGCGAATACCGTCATGAATATCGAAGACCGTGCGAAATGGAAAAGAAAAGGTAGGAAAGCGGACCCTGGAATACGAAATTTATGGCTTTATAACGTTGTAAGCGCTCAGGCTCGTAAGATTTTTTATTAGATATTTCAACACCATTTTAAAACTCAATCGGAGATGATTTACTGTTTCGAGCGTTCCCTTATGCCGGCGCTGGCGCAGTAGGCCTCGTCGTAACTCAGAGGAGGATTATTTACTTATGGGTATGATACATGAGTGCGTTCGTGCGGCATCATTCCGGTGCACCCGACTATTAGAGGCATTATATAAACAAAGGATTAAATTATCGCGTTAAGGACGGAGATAATCCACGCAGATGAGGTGGTTGTTGACCTTCGACGGCGGCTGACTCATTTAAAACATTTTTTTGTCGAAAATTTTGTACATCGTTATTTTTATGAGGACTCTGCAAGAAATGTCTGCAGTTTTTGAAGATCTAGTTACAAATTTACTATAAGACCTTGGTGGAATATTTTATTTAGGTATTTTCGAAGGTCTTCATCTAGGTCACTTTCGAAGACAAGATATTTTTCATGCGAACAGATACAACTTTTTCATTAAAGTTGGTTCTAAGTATATAGATTTAGGTAACATAACATATAACATGATTGTTATTCAATGTTAAATAAAATAAAAAGTTCTAATAAAAGTTTAATAATGACAAAACGTACTTTAGCTTAAAATATACTTACTATCAGCTATAAAGAGGAATTCTGATTTCCCGCCTGACCTAGGAACACAATTTATCTTGAGCTACTTCAGCGAAACACCGACACAACATAAAGCTGAATGAAATCATACCTTGTTGAATATTATCTAACACACTTAAGGCCATGGTTACGTAAGCTACCTGTTAGCACGACTTACCATTTAAACAAATAGAGTTTGTGCCAATATCAACAGAACTGATGTAGAAAAACAATAAACAGTACGGGGTCGCTGGCCGATACCGCCCGTCTGCCAAAGTAAGCACCCTGCGCACGAGCAACGTGGAAATCTCATGGAAAAACTGTTGTGTTGCCGGCTCCATGCTATTTTTAAACATTTCGCCCAACTTTGGCGGTTTCGAAGTATATTGTTGGATTCTAAGTGCGATGATTTTAAGTGGCGAATGGTACCAAACAGGTGGACACACTCCAGGCATCCAGAGACTAAATATTTTTCATAATATTATTATGTGACGAGACAGTTTAAAAAACATTTTCATGAGTCATGACACACTGCGTCCACGCGGGTGGCTCGTCACGACGGAATCACCACTAAACTGACAGGACTCTCCACTTATAGGAAAAGCGACCATTCTAATCAGATCCCTCGGCAATCCCTCAATATCTCTTATAAATAAGCTGGAATGATGTGTCAAGAACTCTGGTTGGTGTCCATTTATTGTTGCTGCAAACGTCAGCTTCTTGTAGACACTTCATTTTTTGTTCGCGCCGGAATGCGACGTCTAAATCTGTAAATCATCCATTGAGATCCGCCTACTCGATTTGAATAAGCATTCGATAGCAGTTTTTGCCTCGTTATCATATTTCCTTAAAAAAATGCCTAAGTATATAGTTATTTTAATGTCATCCCATGGAAGTAGGCATAAAATTGTATCTTATATATGCGTCTTACTTATAATCCTTTGTAATATTTGCTGTCATTGTATATCAACTGAATATACTAATATTTATGGATTATTAGGCAGACTTATCCAAAGTGTTATAAAGTCTATTTTTGACCGTAGAATATATATCTAGGTTTTCATTTAAATTGTATGCAATTTAAAATCTAATAAAAAAAACTTGTTTAATCTGATCGATTTAACATACGATTGTGCCATTCCAAGACAAAAGTACAAAGTGAAGTGACCTTTTAACTTAGTTCCCCACAATTCCTGTCTCGGTTTATAACGGTCGACACACACCAATACCAGGTATTCCGCCAAAAGTCCAGGAACTTGGTCACTTCTCGAGAAAACAATCTATAATAGAACTGGCCGCTTCCAGTCGCAACATTTTCATTATGATTCCGTTCAGCTACAATCAATGCTTTGTAAGAGTGACCTATTTCTTAGCATTTGTTTCTGGAACGATGAACTTATTTCTGACACGAAAGGCTCAAATGATTCATTAAAGCAAAAATAACGTTGTATTAAATGTAAAAAAAAAAATGTTACAAGTCATATTGAAAGTATAGCGGTCAATTTCATATATTATTCCCATAACTTACGAATTATTTACATACTTATACAGAAAATAGTTGTAGATGTAACATGTGAAGTCCACGAGAAAAGGTAGGTACCACATTGAGGACGTTCATGTTGCTCATTTTTTCTTAAAGACTAGCGGCCGTCCCGGCTTCGCTCTCATAAAAACACAATAAATTGTACACCTAAATCTTTCTCAGGAATCACACTATCTATTAGTGAAAACTGCATAATACACATGCAGTAGTTTTTGTGTTTATCACGATCAGACGGACGCGGCAGTTTTATAATACCTACCTATATAAGATGCGCGTCAAAACGTCGTCGACTCGTAAGCGACTACCTTAAGGACCTTTCTTGTGGAACTTCACATAATTATTTTAGTCTTAAAAGCAAAGACAAAGAGGGCAAATTGTAAAATAAATAAAAAGCAGTTTCTGCAGGTATGCTAGATACAAATAAACATTTATTGTTTAAATACATTTATATACACACAATTACGATAATTATCACAAAGTTATTAGCTAACAAGTCATCAAAAAAATTACAAATATTAACATTTTGCCGAGAAATGTTTAAATGAAAAGTTGTTGGTAAGTACGTTGTATTTATATTTGTATGTTAGTCATGCCTTATCGATTATTTTTTTCGATTTAGATTCATTTAGTATAAAGTTTATTCGAATGAAAATCTTTCCGCTTCCGAAAACAATCGGACGATTGTCAATTTCCCAATTAAATCATATTTTGTAATAATAATATTTATTTCATTAGTTTTTTTTAAGTTTACTTATAATGAATATAAGGAATATAAAAAAAAACTTGGAAAATTATCTACACATTTTAATAAATCCGATAAAGTGTTGGGTTACTTCAGTTTGAAGGATTATATAATAGGACTGGAAACTATTTATGTATAAATGTGAAGTTAACAAACATCACGAACTAATCATATAAATGTTAAATGAACATTCAGATTGTAATTAGAAAATAATTTTATTTCAATGAAACAATGATTCTGCATTCGAAAGAGTTTTAATGAATAAATATTTATTTAGTTTATTGATTTTAAAATGACGTGATGCCTAAGTACTCATAATTTGACTGCATCAGATTTATCAAGTTGAGAGATAAAGATCTCTCAAGGTAGGGTGTATATTTATTTAATTTTTTTTAATGTCATAATATATTTATGATTGGCAAGCGCAGCTATATTTTTGCTTACAATTATTGTGATTTAAAAAACATTGAGAATCTCCGTGTCCTTCAACGAGCAATCTCTCTTCGTGACTCGTGAATGTAATGATTATTAAAAATAATCAACTGTTATTTCTCTTCGTAATGCAAAAGTTTCCACTGGTTTTTAGTAGCAACTAATGTTCTTACACAGCATTAGTCTGTTTTATCTTATTACTACGTTTTACATTAAAAAATTGATGTATCTAAAGCATTTAACATCAAAGTATGTGCGTTAAAAGCTAAAATGTATGAAGAGAAATGAAATATAAATTTAATCTTATTATAAATAAAAAATATGCGAAATATATATATATATATATGTCTATAATACACATTGATCGCTATTAATACCTCATTTGGGACATTGTTACAATTTGTAATAATTTTAATAATATCATGTGACTATGACTATTTATAACAACTTTATATCAAAGTGTTAATATCCCATAACTCACAAACACTACTAGCTAGTCCAATAATTTAGTCTAACGTGCTTAATAATAGTGTGATTAAAACGTACATTTAATATTACCTATTATTCACTAATAGGTGGGTGAATATCCGAGCGTTTCGACCGCTGCCGCCGCACCGTCATTATGATCCGTCAATATTCTTGAGGAAGGTAATCATTTCCAAAATCAATCATTCATAAATATAAAGATTTTAAAGTCAGATAGTAAAAGTGATTCTTATTTTTATTAAAATTTTAAAAATTGTCAAAGACGCGCGGCCGCAGCGGCCATAACGCTCGGAAATTCGACCAGGTACATGTTACAACTTTCATTTAAACAAATAGAGGTACATAATTAGTTTGAATAAGTAGGTAGAAGTATGACTTTGGAATGACATTTTTTTATCTAATTTTTATTTACTTAAGAACCAATCAACAAATTCAGAATTCGATTGTTTAGTGCATACGGACTACCAAATAATATTATATTACCTATCTAGATAAGTACCTGTTTAAATCGTCATGAGACTCACACAGCGATGTTATTGTTAGAAGTACATTTTCATGATTTCTTAGAAACGATATCAAACAAGTTTCTAAATATAAGAATTCACATTAATCTGTCATTGGTCCTAATCTGAAGTATTGAAAATTGATTATTACGAAGGTAGATAATAAGTTAATTCGCGCGGCAATATATCAATAGCTATCATATGTAGGCTCGTATATATTTCATGTAATAATACAATAGGAGACTAGAATATCGAGTTCATTATGATTGACAATCTATCGAGGTTGTCCAGTGCACAGTAGTGACAAACAACGGAATCCACTAACGCACACACTATGCCGATATATGTCGGTCAGCTGAGCTTCAACTAAATGGATATCTAATATATGGAGGGACTTACCCATGGAGAACAGTTATCTTGATAATTTGCTTAAAAATGTATGTCGTAAACTATTCGTTCCACACAGATTTACTACCAATATTTTCCTAGTTTCTTCCTAAAAAGACAATGTGACAAATAACATAGCTATTTAGTAACCTCCGATCGAATTCTGGATATGTTTAGATGAAGCTCAGCAAAAACCAACATTTTATATTTAACTAGATAATTATATTTACATTATCATAATATTCCACTGAATTTACAATACTATCTAAATTCGCTGGTACCATAACGTCAGAGGACATGGCATTATAATTCTTATCTACAGGTCCACTTTGAACGAATTTACATGCTAATAAAAAGTCTTCGGGCACTATGAAGCATCGCCATATAGAGATTAGATAGTGTTACGTGAATGTTCTTTGGAAGGTGTCCACAAGTCAGTTCAACGTACCTACGCAGTAGGTTTACCTGTCTCTTAGTGAAACTCGTGGTATTCCAGACTCTGTTCGCGGTCCGCCCCCCGCTTTATCTTTATCCCGTCAAACCTATAACAAAACAAATCGTTATTAGCATACCTCTCCCGATAGTCGTATTGCTCGCTTGCTTTTGTCCATGATGACTTCATCTGCGCAGAAATTAAACTATTGACATGTAACAGTGTTAGTTTTTTGGTACTTGTGTCGTTGCTTGGTGAAAAGAAAGTCTATACAACTGGAACCGAAATGTTTTCCAGGATAATGTTCGGCCATAATTTATCCTAATCTAATCCTAATGCGTCTACAAACAAACAACAGAGAAAATGTTTTAAAAAATCATTTAAGTTGTCTTGTAAATATCTCCTATGTATGTACCTATGTAGTACCTATAGTTGTAACCATTAGACACCTTCTATTTAATAGTTTAACCGGAGTGATAAAAATAAACGTAGTCTAGCTGAAGATAACCAGACGCTTGTACGCCTGTATAATAAGATAAGTACTTGAGAATCATGGTACTGCGTGAAATAAACGGACAAAAGGACTTCCTTGACGATATCAATGGAGTGATTTGCCGTTGCCCTTTCGCACAAGCAATAATCATCAACTAGAGTGGAGGTTCCTTACTAGCACAGCTTACTATGTATGTTTTCTTTTGAAAACCTATGTCACCATAGGTTTTCAAGAGACGCGTTGCTGTTTTGTTCGAAATTCAATCTGATTGTTATGAATTAAATGAAAGATTCGAAAGCGAAAGCTGATTTAATTCTGTTGCCATAAGTAATTGTATAAACAAGCTAATAAAAAATCTTTGTTTAAAGATAATCTCAATAACTTATGGTAATTTCCATCGGTCAACAGATAACACAAAACAGATTAACAGCTAAGCTTCGATAAAACTGCAAAAGCGAATCATTCCATTCTTCCGCTCTCAATCCGGACGTCTTTTGTCAATTTATTTTTAAAGCGGATGCCATTTTTTTTCTTTTGATTCATTCGTTAATATTTTGCCAGCCAGTGTTCACTTATTTTTTTGCATAAATAGCATATGGTATGACGACTACGGTGATTGCATTTTTTTCGATATTTATGGCAAAGCAAATAATTTATAATTGGTAAAAAAAATAATAATACATTAATTTGATTTTGAAAATTACATCCCTATAGGGGTGAAATAGGGGTTGCTAGTTTGTTTGAAACTTCGTCATTTGAAGTGAGACACATAATTTTTTTATTTAAATTTGTAGTTGGCAATTTATATAGTTAGTAAAATATAACTAGATTTTAAAAATTGCTTCTCTAGGGGAATGATGTAGGAGTGGAAATTTATATAAATTTAAATTTGTTTTATTTTTGATGAGAGGGCCATAAAATGTTCGGGCACGCGTTACGGGTAGCGGGAGTGGGACATGTCGCGAGAGATTGGCACGTTGCGGGAAAAGACATTGCAGGACAGGAAAAGTCATTGCAGGACATATTTCGGAACGAGACACGTAGCAGAAATCGAAGCTGGAAACGGGGAATTGAACTAAAGATGACAAAAATACAAATTTGAAAGATAGTAATAAATAGAATACGAGATAAAAGAATAACTGAAATTTCACTTCTATTCCTTTTAAAGACTGAAAATCACGCGTGTGTAGCCGCGGGCAAGAGCTAGTAATCTATACATAAAAAAGAACAAGCCTTTTTTACTAATCAACCTCCAGTCTAAACCATAGAAGCTATAAACGCGAAATTTCGGGAGTAGCTTTAGGTTATTACGTAGTGCTTAGATAAGAAAGGAATTTTCAAAATTCGACTCTTAAAGGGGTAAAGTACGTATGAAAAACAACGAAAATCTTTAAATATCTAAATGCTATGCAACATAAATAAAGAAACCCTTGTTTCAAGATTTCTTTTTCACGCGAGGATAATTGAGGCGCGCTATTTAAGGCGGTGACGCATAGAAAATATATATAATAATACATAAGTATTATAACAATACTTAAGGTTATGTGAAAGAACAAATGTAAAATTACATTGATGTAGGACAACCACAAAAAATTATAAAGTACATCAACCAGAGGTCAACGTGAATCAGTAGAATCCACCATCCAATTTTGGGATAAATGTAATTGTGATTCAATTTAATTTTTTTGAGACATTAACAGGGTATTCGTTTCTATTGCTCTTATGAACAATGGTGCGGGTGAACGAATATAATGAAATAAATATATTTTTAATAGGCCAAGCCAGCGAGACTCGTGTTATAACACAACGATACTATATTTTACAACGTATACAATACAATACATGTCAATCCAGGTCAATCTGAAAATGGTCGTTTTCCTTCAAGTCCAAAGGGGAACGATTTTTTTACTTTAGGCGTGTGGTCATAGTGAATAGCTTAGTACATATGAAGTGAATAAAAATCCTTTTCTTGCCTGGAGATTCTGGGGGGTGAAATCGATTTAGCTAAATCATATATAGTTATTTGGCACCACGTAAACTTTTCTAATTGAGTGTGTTATTCAAATTATTCTTATTTATTCGCCAACCAAGTGTTACAATGTTACCTATTTTACCTATTTGTTGCTAACAATGCCTTAAGTTAAAAATTTGTAAAGAAGTGCCTGTGTATTTTTATACATAAGGAACTTGTTCACGATTGAAGCCATGGGCAAACAGTTAATATTATTATAAATTCAGAGCTCAGGCTATATGACGTAGTCGTTGTGATGTGGAAATGATTATAGAACTAACGTCTACCGTACGAACCGGTGCAAATGCAGGTCAAACAATTGTTGTTTATCTATTCTGTCTCGTTCTGCGCGATCGACGGGTTTAAACTGAGTAGGACCTTTTGGTTTGCATGAAAAATTATACAATGTGCTGTAGTATAATGTTTTATGCTCAAAATAAATTGTATTTTGGAAATGACATAATTTCTATACATGTCACCACACATTAATTTATCCATTACGTGATTTAATTTAATTCTAGTTTAGAAATAACAGGCATAGACAGAATATTAACAAACAACCTTTATGGATAACTATTTGACCTAAATGAAGTAAACCAGGTTAATTAAAAGGCACAGCTAACATTTGTAATTCATGAAACTAAGTTAATATTACTTCATTCTAATAATCAAAATCGGATTTCAAAAATCATACATAACTCGGATTAATTGTCTATATGACAAAGTTCACAAGAAACAAAAACCTTTATTTTAAATGGTTTTATTTGTTGCATCATGGGTTACTAGCTCATCAATACGTTATACGATTAAAAAAATATATTTTAATATATTTTATGACTTATTTTTTCAAATACTTACATATAAATTTGATCATCATCAGCCATCACCCTTATGGGTGGATAAAGATGTGCGTGTGGTCTGAGGGCCCACTTCTTGAAATTCTATGAAAATATGCTGGGTAATTAATGAACACTCGAAAATAATTGTGAAAGTTGGAATTAGATTAGATTTGTGAAAGCCAAACAAGCGAGTTTTAAGTGGGCCCCTCACACTTTATAATGTTCGTTGAGGGCCCACCTGTATCTCACAGATAATGTCTTTACGCAAAATCTCAAAGGAGTATATGGGCTATGACCACCACTCAGCTCAGGATCAATGCGAATTGGTTTGGGGGTGGGTTTTTACTACTGCAAAAAAAGCTGGGGCCAGCGGCTTTATTTTTTGGTTCCAGCCGAACCATACATTTTTAATTATTAACGAATTAAATATGAGGCACAAATTATCTTAAAACTTTAGGAAGTTTTTTTTGTTATTGAATCGCGAATCCGATTAGTTTATTTAGTAGAAAATCAGAAACACAATCGCATTGAAATTAGTCACAAGAAAAAAACTCATCCTGACAAGTTTTTTTAATGATTGCTGGTCCTACCCAGATGGTCACCACATGGTCAGCTCTGTTGTTTAGCGCACAAATGACAAACCTATTCAAATAACTTTTTCGATTGTCAGAATGCAAACTGAAAACAATGCCTGGCGATCTCTCCGTGTGATACTTAATAGAATTTTAGTGAAATACAAATAACTTCCTAATACATACACCTATTTGCAAGGTTACAATATGAAATTAGTTAATATACATCACTACCTATCTAATTATACTCTTTCTAACACCGAGTAATAACACATACGTTCTTTGGATAATGTATGTCCAGAAGTAATCAAAACAACCGTCGGCAGCTTCCGTGAAACATCAGATTTGTGGAGCTTCACTCACACCACCTTGAGCACGCACACCCCGGTACCTTCAGCCTCATATTGTTACAGTACAATACAGCTAGCTTACACATGTGAAGTTTCGACATACCTATAGGTGTTAACGGCGCGGGAGGCGGCAGAGTCGACCGCCGATCTGTAAACAGTGGTTATCGACGCGCCACCACTTGCCTCCGCGGCATCGCCGGCTACTGCGCTATATTTATCCACGCTGGAACTGACGCGGCGGCTAAATCCGTTCGGCGCCGTATGATGCCGGCCTCCTGCAACCACAACCACGTCACGAGGTGCACCGCGCCGAGCACCCACCCCCTGGCCGCTGGGGTGAGCTCCGACCATTCGCACAGCATATTCGCAGCGCTGCTGGAGAAACAAAGTCGCAAAGCAATAAATATAAAAGATCCTCTCACCTGAAGGCGATGTCTCAGTAAGACTTATGAGCGGGTGCCGGCGCTGCTGCAACGCACGCCTGGTGATGATAGTAAGATGGCGCTGGTGAGCGATAGTGGTGATGAGGCGGTGGGGAGGCTCGGTATGCGTCCGGGCCGGGGGAACTTCCCCGGAAGCCGGCTAACTGACAACTAGGTGGTTCGAACAGGTCCCGGAATGCCGGCGGCAACTGTTCCGCAGGAGGCTCGGGCGCCGCGTACCACCCAGTGGTCGCCGCGCGAAACTCTTCTGCCGCAAGAGAATACGGCTGCGGTGAGCAGTAGACCGCTGAAGGAGGCAGCCGATCACTAAATTCTTCTAATGTATCGACGGGTTTGTCGTATCGCGCACAATCAGCTCCGGGTTCTCTTTTCGGTCGACACTCAAATATTCTAGGTTTGACGTCGGGCTTCACATCGCGTGGCTGCCCGAGGGCGTCGGCAGCACTGAGTGCTTCTTGCGCCGCCAACGCCTCCTGAGCTTGTTGCAACTGTTGTTGTCTTTTTAGTGCCTCCTCTTTTTCTTTCAGCGCGTCTTTCTTTTTAAACCGACGCCGTCGCCGCAGATAAGAGCCATTGTCAAACATATTATATGAGTCTGGGTCGAGCGTCCAATAACTTCCTTTACCGGGTTTTTTATCGTCCCGCGCCACTTTCACGAAGCACTCGTTTAGGCTTAAATTGTGTCTGATTGAATTTTGCCAGCCTTGTTTATTCTCTCTATAGTATGGGAAACGTTCCATTATGAACTGATAAATGCCATTAAGAGTTATTCTCCTATCAGGCGCATTCTGTATGGCCATGGCTATAAGCGCTATATAGGAGTAGGGCGGTTTGACCATATCCTTGGGCGCACCGACGTGCTGTTGATGCGGGTGGAGGTAGGGCGCGCCGTAGCCGTACCGGTACTGCTCGTAGGCATAGGGGGTGACCCCGGCCGAGTAGCCGCCGGCGGCTCCTCCGCGGTACGCATACGGGCTCTGTTCGCCGAACAACGCGTGCATGGTGCCTGTCCACGTTCACTGAACCAACATGCTCCGAGCGCGAGCGCGAAATCCTCGACGCGTTGCTCTTACGGCAACAAAATTACGACTGACTGATTTTGTTTGGATTCACAACAAGGCCCGTTTACATAGCGGACGCTAAACGAGAGACGAATGAGCGGGATCGTGGGCGCCACCGACTGATGTGAGATGACGCAGCTAAGCTCCGCCCCCAAGGATTGGTCTCGTTCGGGCGTAGGGATTTTCCGTATGCATCTATCTCGCTCGCCCAGGCCCGGGCCGCTCCGGTGGCCCGCCGTACGCCCATTCACACGAGGGCGGCGCCACAAGCCCTTCCCCTCCGCGACTGCACCCTAAACCTATTTATTATACCCATTGTCCCGCAACCGTTGACAACAATAGACCACAAAGCCAATGCACTCAAATTTGACATACCACCTACCTATCAATTTGTATAAATTTATTAATAAGCTGTCAGTCACCCCTATGCCATCCCTTATTGTCCCCAAAATAGATATGAGATATTGAAAGTACCTAATAAAATTTATACTTAAATTTCATACTTAAAATATTTCGTAAATTATTTAGGTAGGTAGGTACTTATACTTATCTGTTTTGTTCCTCACAACCACAGTAATGTTTTTATATCTGTGCTCACAACTGCCACACTGGCACATTTAATACGTTTTAAATACAAAACCACAATAATTTTACAGATAATTTATATTTTATTTCGAATAAAATATATTATCTACACATTCTAAGGCAGTTTCTCATATTTCTCAAAACCAAAATACCTACTTATTAGCATTTCGGAACACTGCTGAGAAGAAACGCCGGAATAGAAAATTAAAAGAAATGATTCAGAAAGAAATGATTACTTTCTATTCTGGCGTTTGCCACCATGACATGCCAGCAGCAGGACTATCCTCATTACTTTTATTTATTTTTTCACTTTGTAAGTATAACGAAGTTAGTTACGTTTAGTAGGTACCTACTTATACCTATAGTCAAAAGTGGAAGGAATAGCTTCATACCTACTTTAGAAATTTTATAATTATTTACTTTCATATTTCGTTTAATTTAGTTGTTATACATAATTGTATATATTTTTTACAATATACCTAATTAATTTTAAATTAAATAAAAATGGTATATCTATCGAGACGGACAAAAGGCTACAAAGGGGGTAAAAGTTTGTATTAAAATCATGAGGACGACTTATTTGGCTATCATACAAAAATATTGCTTCTAGAAATTAGTTTAATCATAAAAAATATAATTATGCTGTCCAAAATAACTATTCTACGCATTTTCTAGCATATGGAAATTGGTCTATAATTGCGAGGCTCAGATATTTCACCTTTTTTGAATTATGGAATTAATTTACTATATTTCATTAAATCTGGAAAAGTGCCTTGGTACATTGGTTAAATATAAAAGCTAAGTCTACAGCTATGACATTGATTATATTTTGAATAAACTAACAGACAAAAAAAATAAAAGACTAAAAATTCTGAAGATCATTACCTAATTGGTGTTTGAAACGATGGTTTTCTATGGAATTATAGATTACCTGTACAAATATAGGTAATCTATAGGTACCTACCCACTGAACTACTCCAGGTTATTGAAAAGAAACCGAGATTGGTATGTAACCCACCTCTGTTATAATTACAAAAGCTTTTGCGAATTATGATGATAAAGAAATATTCCTCCTAGTCAGCAAAAAAGATCAAACAAATCAATCTGTTTCTCAGTTAGTCATTTATTATAGTGATCAACAAACACCGGAACTCCTAAGCCGAAGTGTTGACTCGCAATGTGCGAGGCAGGGCATGTTTATATAGCTAGCAAAAAGGGCACAACTAAGTTGCGACGACATAAAGACAGTTCTAAAAGCCAACAGATTATAGTTCTTCCGCTGCGCAAGAGCCGATGAAACAGTAGGGTCGAATAGGTATATTATTTTACTAATTTATTATTGCACGTAACGCTCAAATATATTATATCAACATAAAGTGTGTATTTTCTGTTACAATATTCCGTAAACGCATCAAAGAGTTTACTTTATTGCGGCAAATTGAGGGCAATACATTGAATTATTTTTAGTTTCATATTTATACTTTATACATATCATTTCACCTTCATATATATATATATATATTCCATAGCTTCCATGTAATTTATCTTTATTCCTTTTTTAACATTTTTTCCTAAGTCAGTATATGTTTAATCCTATTGTTTGCTGTTGTTTGTTTCTGTTTCCGTACATATTAACTTGTTTATTTTGCCACCTTACCTACTTTTGTACTTGGTTCCAGCTGAAAATCAGCGCCTTGGCTTGATACCTTGGCACCATGCTGAGCTGGTCGCCATTTCGGCTTACATATTGTATTCGATCTATATTCGTTACTCTTTTGTATGTTTGGATTTTATGTGTTTGCCGAATAAATTATTTCTTTCTTTCGTTCTTTATTTTAATTTCTAAAAAGTGTTGTGGTTTATAATATTTCTTGAATGTTAAGTAATATTTGATTTCCAACAAAATTCAACAATAAGTGATTATTGTGAAGATTGTTTAGATGTTAGGACTCGTAAGAAAAACCGGACTTCACATCAGCAATTACTGCCGTCCATCGACGTACGAGTAGGTTAGGGTACATTGCTTCATTTTGCATGTGAGTTTTTGTCAACCGAGGAAAATCCGCAACGTAGGTACGCCGAAATTCGGTCGATCTCGTTCGATATGTACATATCGGCCATGTCTTGAGATGATGTTATATTAGTAGAGATCGAGGTATTAAAAAAATTGTATACGGTAAGTTCAATTAATTTATGTAATAAAAGTTACAAATATTAATCTATAACTACGAGCACAATTATAAAAACAAGCGAACGAGCTACGCTCGAATGTTAAATGTATACATATGATTCCTTTTTACCTTTTGAAAAATTATCGCAAAAATGAACTTACCTAGATTAATACAATTTTAATAAGAAGGTACCTATTAAAAAGTTTTACAAAAAATGTCACCTTCGTTAGAGCAATTTTGGAAGAACCAATTACGTATAGATAAGTTTAAAATACCATCTAATTATTTTCTGAATAAATCTTTTTTCACTATCACTTGTCGCTCTTTGGTCAATGATCCAGAGCATACTACAATTTCATACCGTGTACCTAAATAGCACATCTAAAAATGTTTTAAAATATTTTTTAAATAAAATAAAATTTCAAGAATATTTCTGTAAAGTTATTATAATTATATTTTCTGAACATAAGTATTACTTATATACATATATTACGAAAAAACTGATCACTAAATAAGCCTTAAAACTAAGCCTTCAAACGAGAGTTGGTTGCTGGAGCGGAGTGGTACATTACATATGAGTTTAGAGGCTAGTGAAACCGCGACGCATAGTTAGTTACACATATAAAGTTTTACATTATTATAAAATTCTATTACGTATATTTTATTAAATTTAATCTTAGATACCCTTTATAACTAATAACAATATAATTTCTTTAGCTTTAGCTAATATAAACATCATTATAAATATTCCATTAACTAGAAAATAGTAGTTAAAATAATAATAGTATAATTCTTTTTCTGTAAAAATAGCATTCAAATTTAATGTCATACATATTTCGTTTAAAGAACATTTCTACAGCTTTCTGTTGATTTAACATATACACACAATTTGAAAATACCTATATCTTTTAAAGAACACACAGCGCCATCTATTGTTTTTATTGCAATGTTTTTTATTATCATTAAGCGCCACCTTAAAGTACACACAGCGCCATCTAGTGTTTTTATATTTGTCGCCACCTATAATAGATTACAGGGTTTTTCGGAAATCCCACAGGAACAATTCTGGGTTTCAACCCAGAAAAATCTAGGTAGGTATTATATCCTTCTCCATACTCTAAATTAGCTATATACAGTAGATTTCGCGTGAGCAGGTATAAAGCAAACAAACATTTATAATATTAGTGTGGACTAGCTGATGCAGATGCCCACCACTTAGTCCGTGTGGACTCTATGAATAACAATTACGAAAGTGAAGATGTTTGTTTCTTAGTTATTTTGCCAAACCACCTGGACAGATATAATCAAGATTAAAATGTTCCGTCATCATCAAACTCAAAATTAGAATAAACTGTTACCGCTTTTACCCCGTGGAGGTACGCCCACCTTATGTTATTGTGTATCATAAATCATAATCGTAACCAATGAAATAAATACAACTGCTTTTTATGGTGAACAATGTTTGCCATAAGGTTGTAAGTTGTTTTTTTCTTTGGGATTGACAGAGTCAATGCATAGATTTAGAAGGCACCCACATGTGTCCCTGGGAATGATGACTAGATAAAAATAGAAAAATGCCTTTACAGTAAATAATTTAAAACAAAAATTTAAAACATGTTCAATAAAAATCTGTCTCAATATATTTTTCAACTGAGATGTACCTACTTTAAGAAAAATTAAGTAAAATTTATATTCCCTTTAATATTTTGATAAAGTCTACATTAAAGACAATGTAGTCACGACTTTCCCTAAGTAGGCAAGTACTAAACTAATACTAACTCATACCTATATAAAATCATCACAACACAAGCAACAGAAACAAATAGAATATGTACTAACAGAAATATTCAGGTTTTCTTCAATAATATGTTGTAATCATCTCTGACTTTTTTGCATTCTCCTTGAAGGTCCTCAAATTGATTCTGAAAAAGGAAATTTGATTAAAAACTGTAAAAACAAAGATTATAAATGCAAAAGTGAGTTGAGAACCAATGGGCCAATTCTAATGAAATTTCAAATAAATAAAATGACATGAAACAATGACAACAAACATGTTGCAGGCTGAGCTGCAACAGTTAGTAAGGAATAATAAAGAAATATAAAGACCTGGCATATTGAAGCCTGTTGTTTCATTGCTGCACAACTCTCCATGATTTCTTTGAATCTCTCTTTGTCCAAATCATGTGCTTTCTGTGTTTCCGTGAGCAAATTATTAAGACGATTTTTATAATCTGTTACCACTAAAAAACAATAGATAGGTAGTTTAAAAACATATCTCTTTTATTTCTCCTCATTTATTTTGTGTAGTTTCTGGAGAAGCCAGAATGGATGTATTTAACAAATATTTCAAAGTACCCACATACATATACATACCATTTAATTGATATTTAAGTGATGTTAGTTCTGATAAACATCTTTCTCCTGACAACTGAACACTTTTTTCCTCTTGTAAAAAATATAGATATATATATATAACACTAACAATGCAAAAAAATATTAAAAAGAAAATAAAATATTTGCTTCTTTGTCGTGATATCATGTTAATAAATTTATATAGAAAAGACCAGTCTCAACTTAATAGTTGAGACTTAATAGTTGACTAGTGTCAGGCAGGATTGGTTTCGCTAAGTTCAGCATGAGCGATTTTATAACAAAACTACACACACACTAAGGACCTACACAATGAAACCTTTTTATTTTCTGCTTTTCTTTCTGGCTGGCTGGAATAAAATTTACTTTTTTGCTCGTGTTTTTGGTTTTTTTTACATGTATTTTTTTGAAACTTTTTTAGTTCAACACCGCCTAAGTCCTATCCTATCGTCCAATAACAATGTAACTCGACATTGGCAAAATATGATCTATTGAAGAAGTTTGATTGCCACAAAGAAGAAAAGGAAAAAAAAAGGAACTTTTTTAGTTTTCAAAAAATAAAGTAAATGACATTGACATTCGACATATTTTTATAACAGATTGGATTGACTTAGACTAGGGTGAACATTTTTGTAATTTAGGAATGGGCAAAGAAGAATAAGATATATCTATATCGAGACAATATATATATATATATATATATATATATATTTATATTACTTCGTACTATTTTAGGTGATTTTTAACTCCTTAATTACCTCGAGGTTACACGACATAAAATATTACCAAAGTAACCTTCTGGCAATGCGTTGTTAAGGTTAGCTTATTTATAAAAATTTGAATCCTTTTTTCAATTCCCTCCATTGGCTTATTAATTCATGAATTTTTACTTAAGTACAGTGTTATTTGATTCAGCTGCATGATGCATGCGAAGGGTGTCTTGAGCTTGTTGAATATTTAGAGAAAATCACGCGCTTGATAAGCCGGGACGGCTTTATAATTTTTATTAATATTTTTTTTCATGAAGTAGATTTTGTAAATCCATATCAAATAAAATACATTGGATATAAAGAAGAAACTTTACCCATAAATCTGTAGGATTTTTATTTTTATGCATTTTGCCATCTAAAATGTAAATGGTTACTTTTCCTACCAAAAGGTTATGGTTTTGTTCATGTCAGGTAACTTTTAACCGAACCTCGCTGACAACACTGTGACATGACAAGTGAAGGATTTCTGTTCTAACCTCTTTTGTTCAAGTGAAGTAAATATTTTGTAAAATAAAGAAAATGGCAAAACCCGTAGACTTAGAATTAAAAAAAGCCTTTTTTGAATTACAAGTAAAAATGGTAGAAGCAAGTAAGGAAATTAAAGACATAGATGCAAAGCTGGCTGTATTAACGCGCTACTTGCAACATGCAGGTATTACTCAGCGTGAGATTAGTACTTTACCATCTGACACAAAAACCTACGAATCTGTTGGCAGAATGTTTCTTCTCACTGATTTGGATACTGTTAAAACTAATCTCAAAAATAAAGAAACACAATTGACGACACGTGCTCAAGAACTTGAAAGCACTAAACATTATTTAGAAAAGAATCTCAAGGAAAGTGAAGACAACATCAGGGAGATGGTGCAGCAACGTAAAGGACAAAGCGATTCTAAGGCTAATTAGTTATAAGTCACTGTAGTCCTAAGTTCGCAACATATGCTTTCACAAATTTCATATATACTTCTAGAGCTAAATTCTTTTTTTTTCCAAATAAATTACTAAGTTACTAAATATTTGTTTTACTGAATTTCTTAAAGGCGAACTAATAATCCAAAAGGCTCCATTTCTTGACTGTGTGCATTGAGTGAGCACCCTCTAATTATAATAAATATAATAGTCACCAATTAGTAAAAAAATAACAATATCGAAATGTTTATTGGTGAATATTTAGTAAAGATTTTTACTTAAATTTTAAATGTTTACTTAGATATTTACTATCCAATATATATATTATAATATATTAATGTTCTAGCCGATGCTTGCGACTTTGCATGGCCGAACAATTTTTGGTAAGACAAAATTACTAGAGAAATTGTACAGATAAATCGTAACAATACCTATACATACAGAAGATGCTCATCAGATTGAAAAACTATATTTCCTATAGTTCAGTTGGACCATTTATGACACATTCTTCTTCAGGTGTTCCAGATATTTGATTTTATTTACATCAACAGGAAATACTCATCAGGCTTTTGTTAGGGCGTCATTTCTATATTTCCTATAGTTTAGCTATACCATCATTCTTCATCAGGTGTTGCAGTTTTCAAAATCATTTATACTCTATATGTTGCCCAGGCTTAATAGCTATATAACAAATAAATTTCATTCAAATCTGTCCAGTTCAAATTCTTACTCTGTTATGAGTATGTGAACACTATCGCCTTATTTTATTTTCATGTCCATTTATTCAATGTACAGGATTTCTTTTCTACTGTTTTATTATATGTATGTATTGATTTTACTTTTCAAAAATTTGTTTATTAAGTGAGAAATTGTAAAAAAAAATATTACTTAAACTAACAGTTTTTATCTTACAAAAGCCTATTCGACGTAAATAAGATAATGAAATGCGATTATATGGTTGGTTTATAGAAATATCGGGTTTTAAGGTTAAGTGAGCACAGGGAACCATTTGTAAATTTTTAATAATGGCTCTTGATAATTAGATATTACTAAACCCTGGCTCTAGAGAGGTTTTACATAAAACTAAGTCACAAACTTTTGTAACACCAAGATCTTGCTGAGCCTCTGTGAGAACTGAATGAATTTAACTATTTATCTCTGTTCTAAAATTTGATTAGTTTTACATTTTTTTCCAGACTTTTACTAATTTGTCAATATTATATTCTTTAAAATTAGAGGATGCTCACTCAATGCACACACACACCCATTTCTTAGTTTAGGATAAACAGGTTCGGTGACTGAATTTCAATTAGATTATAAAATGTCTTATGAAGAAGAATTATTGGATAAGGTAAGTACCTAGTTAATATGAGGCATAATGTTGTATAACTTATTAGTTGTCACTAAATACCTGCTAAGTTGACCTATATATTTTCTAAATAGTTGCAGCCACGGACATATAAAAAAAGATCTTTTTTATATGTCCATAGTTACAACACATTGTAAGACACTGTGTACAAGAAATAATACCATCTTTTGAGTAAAGAATAAAATGAAAAATAAGGAAGCAGTAATTTCTCTTGTAGTTTAGAGTACTTTTAACCACTCTATCCCAAAGACAAATTCTATCTTTTATGGACAAACAAGCAAAACGTATAACTTGTTTAGTTTTCTTTCGTCTAGTTATGGTAGCATTGTGCCCACAGCACAGACAATTTAGCCTTGAAGACCTCACACATCACCTGCATATCCATTCGCCTAGTTTATGTCCTAACACTACATAACATAGAGGCCTGAGTTATGTATGTAGGTATGTAGTATTTAATAATTGTAATTTCTTTAGGGGTTAAGTAACATCCAGGCAGCAAAGTATTAATTTTATATTCTAGCAATAAAAAATATGTAATTGGTCAGTAAATATTTCTGAAATTGGTTTTGCAATTTATATCGTTCTGAAAAGCAGAATACATTTTGGCTAACCTTAAGTTCTTGAAATTGATCTGCTATTTACAACATTTATACAGCAAAAAATAATAATTGGTCAGCAACATCTGGCCAGTAGCATCCCTATAGGGTCTGTCTGTCGGAACCCAGGATCGGCTTCCAATAAGAGAACTTCTCAATGGTTAACTGCATTATTTATATCCTCCTATACACTGCAAGGTTTTCAAATGATTGTCTCGTAATCACCATCATTTCTGCCATTATAATCACCATTAGGACCCAACGGAAACCAATAATCCCCAGCGGAGTTGCTGAAGAACTCTTTTTACCAAATTTTGATTGAGCATGCCTGCCCAAATAATTATTTTGTTGATCTTTAAATAAGGAGTATTACTGCGCATTTATCCCGCCAGAGTGCAGCACACTATGGTAAAATAGTCTGTGTTGGTAAACAAAAGCAATGCCGCCTTTTGCTAAGTACTTTATTCATCTTTTCCATGTAAGCATTCGTTTTTGAAAATAAACAAGAGTGTTCCATACCTATTCGGGTGCCGAATTATTGGGAAAAATCGTTTTCCATAGGATAAAAAACTTCGAAAACTATGAGATACGCCTAACGCTGTAAAATTTTCAAGCCAGTATACGGTCGAAAAAAACTCGGAACACTTCACACGTATAGATTTATAAAAATATGGATTAATGTTTGTGTACCTGAGTTGTACCAGTAGCAAAATCTGTGCTGAGTTTTGCGTAATATGCCCTATTCTTCAAAAAAAATACAAAAGTAACTATGTTTTGAGTATTTTTGTAGCTTCGATATTGACGAGATATTATGTTAATAATTTCTGCCACGGTCGTGTCGTAGGCTATTGGATTGAAAGCTTCCTTATTATACAGTTTTTACCAAAAAACTGTATTTATTATTACACTATTGGTAACGTTAATACTATTACACTATTACGGCAAAGCTTTAGTGTAGCTAACATACAGTGCTATATTGCAGTAATACTCCCAATTATTTGGCATATAAACCAAAAATGGTTTCTTTCTAGATCGGTAACATTATGTGGGTTCGATATGAATAACGCAAGACTTAAATAAGTAGGAAGAAGAAGAAAACTAAAAATAAGAAACATAGAATCATAAGTCGTGTATTGTACCTTACATCGAAATGTTCTTGGGACTATTGGCTCCAGTTATCATGTTCTTATTTTTTACGAGTAGTAATAGTAACTTTACGGATATAACGATATAACGTTAGGTACTTTTTTGATAATTCGATAACGTTAACAAGCTTGTTCTTTTGTACTCTTTAGTCTATGACACAGCAAAGACAGACCATGAACAAGACAAGAAGTTTTTATCTGCTAACCAATGCTGGAAATTAAAAAGGACAGTGCAGAGTACAGACCAGACCACAGAGTACATTTTCTTCTAAACTAGTAGACGTACCTACTGAGTACCTACTGACTAGTACAGACCAACAGGCTCTACCTATCACTAGTATAGGTAGTGCTTATTTTTAATTTGTGCTGTGCTGCTCTCACTCGTTAGGTAGCTTTTGTCGTGTCGACTTTTAACGTATTTTGCTAAATTTTTGAGAAGTATTATTTGTTTTGTAATTGCATTGTATTATAATTTGATTGCGATGTAAAATAATCCAAAATAAAATAAAATATCTTGTGTAATTTAACAAAAGGGTATTCAAATACCAGTACCTGAATAGCGTTTGTAACTATAAGTAAATTTTGTTTAATGCTTTTCTTCAGTCCCATCTGTGAAGGTGAGTAAATTGTTACTAATTAATAAGATGCCTATGCCAAATCTTAACTCATGATCTTCGCTAATAGCGAAAATTCCATATAAATATATTGTGTACCGTAATACAACTACGTGTTAACATGTGACATATTTACGTGAAAAAATGTTAAAACAAACGCCAGATATTTTATGTAGTTAATTAAATTGGGTCAAAGTTAACCATTGCTCTGTAAACCATGACTCGAGAATGAAATATTCGTATCTTATATTTTCTAGTAAGATTTTTTGCTAATGACACAGGTACCTATTAAATACGTAAATACCGCACAGTTCTTTAGATTAGACTTTGACACCAATCTGTTTGTGTGCGTGTGCTCTTGCGAACGCGTATATTTATATCCTGTTGTAAGCGACTGTGTTGGTGTGTATTACGATTTCACTAGCATAGTTTTGTACATCAACATATTTATTTTAATATTATTATTTATTGGTTTACTTTATGAACAAACAAGCAATGTGATCGGAAACTAGATCTAATGCAGTTGTTTAAACTTTTAATAGAATTTAATATTAATAAAACAAATTTTGATAAGACACAATTTACAAATGATTTCTATAGTTATTCTTATATATACATAATCACCAAAAAATCACAAATGTATTGAGTTTGTAGTATTTTGTATGTATTTATTTTATGTTACCTAATTTAGTTTAGACAACTGAGAAATAGACTACTGCCTACCTCTAAGCTTTACAACTACTTTATATTACATAGTAATGTCAGATGCCTTTTTGTATAAAATCCAAACCAATTTTAGCAATAACACTCAAAGAGATTAAGAAGTCTTACCAACCTATATTGATTGGTAAGATAAATGGCCATATTCTATTTTTTAATTTCTTATAATGTCCATAAAACTTATTCATTTGATCAGAATAAATTCTTGGTTAGGAAAAACTCATATAAATTGCTTTTATTCATGATATGAATGAATTGAAACAACACAATAATGTATTATTCAGCTCTGATTAAAACAGATGAATGTAGTTTCGGCATTCTTATGAATTTAATCAGTCAGTGTGAATTAAAATTTGTCTTAGTTGCTGTGCTGATAATATTTGTGTAAAATTTATTTAATAATGAATGGAATATGCTATTTGTTGCATTGTAATGTTGCTGTAATAACACAAAACCCCTTGGTTTTATTATCAGTAGATTTTTTATGGTAAAAACTACTATTATTTACATTTTCTATATTCTCACAGAAGTGGGGTTTTTGATTGGGTTCAAAGTCATCATTCATTCTTCCTTGGATTATTTAAAAACATATCTAACCATCTACTGTTCCTATGTCATGATAACTTTTTGAGCTCAGCATTTTATAGGTAGTTATTAGGTAGGTATAATGCATCTGTCAATGGTAGTCAGTCAAATAATTTCATACCATTATAACAATCAAGTTAAGGAGTTATTTGACTGACATACATATAATATTTTACATTAATTTGAAAGAAGCAATATCACAAATACTGATCCATATATTACCTATTATATAGGCTTAAAAACACTATTATGATTATTTGAAATGAAATAATAAATTACTTAAACAGGAAGATATATGTATTTTGTTGTGTTGTAGCAATTAATCCAGTATGGCTGAAGCACATTCAGCAGTAGCATTTTCATTTGCAATTACTCATGATGGATGGGATGTCAATTTCGACCGTGAGGTCCTGTATCTGGTTTGGGAGTCCGGTCTACGCTCATGGAAGAAACGCTTAGCAAGGTTCAGGGTAAGTGGTAATAAGAAAATGTCAAATAATGTTTACTTAGTGTTTATGTTAGCAATGATTTTTGATTGCTTGACATAAAAACCTCATAATGCAAAATATTTTCGATAAAACTAAACTCTAATTTGGAAATGAAAAGCCATGTAAATATTTCAGGCACCCCTTGTCTATTTTCAAGTAATCCCAACTAATATTATAAATGCGAAAGTAAGTTTGTTTGTTACCTCTTCACACATTATCTACTGGACAGCTTACAATTGGTACACGGGTAGAAAATAACTTGGAATAACAAACATGGTTATTATCCCGAAATTCCTATGGGAGTGAAGCCCCGGGACGCAGCCGGTATAAAATAATGTTTATTTTGTTTTGAAAATCACATGAAATTTTTTATAAACTTATAATATTATATTTGTTATCCAGAACAGTGTACACAATGGGGTATATCCTGGCCATTTACAATCCCTTTATGTGCTATGGACTTTGCTGGTTGCTGCCCATTTTGGAGGATTTAACATACCTTTTGGTTTAGTTCAAAAAGCACTGACTGTTATGCCTGGGTAAGCATTTGTCGTTTAAGTATGAACCTCTCTTCCTCAATTCCTGTTATAAAAAAAATATTTTATCATTGGCCAGTATTATATAGAAGTCCATTGTGCTGCAGGAAAAGAAAAAAGTTGAAAAATGTTGTGGTGAGATGCTGCATTAATTTATCATTATGGTAGCAATTCACTAGATAGATTAATAAAGATTCATTTAGTAGATTTGGTATCCTATCACACTATTTTAACCACATATCCATATATAGTCATCGAATGTGTTCATTTTAATTGTACTTTTATAATATGCATAGTACAAACAATGGCATTCGAATTGTTTTTAAGTAGTTAGTTTTGACTATTTAAGTACATACTTTAAAAATGGCTCATATCTATAGAACTAAGGTACAATAACAATCTGGCTCTTACTTAAGAATTATATATTAAAGCAATGATAAATTTTAACCAGGAATTCTCCGGTGTGGCAGGTGATTGCTTGTCTATGTGCAGCACTCAGCATGTGGCTCTCTGTCATATTTATGATGAGATACCTTCTCAAATTACTACTCATCTACAAGGTAAATATAAATATGGGAATAATGTGCATATCCATGTTTGATAATGTATGTTTGATTTGATAATGTAATAAATAAACTAGTAAAAGTTTGGACAGAGCTTTACACTCTATTAGTTTTTGTTATTGGGAATATTTTTCAACAATTACTAAGAAACACATTTTTTTAAGTAAATAAAAATATACCCCCTTCAAGCGCCATCGAAACTATGTTTCTTGACCATTAACATAAATCTTATATTTATAATTCTCATACCAATATATTTATATTTGTGTGTTATGTGTATATTTCAATTAGCAGTTTATATTTAATATTTATGAAGCTATACTAAAAATCCTATATTTACATTGTAGACTGTTAGCACTCAGATGTCGTTTTTATTGTTGTAAAACAAGAAATAATGATGTCTTTCTTATGAAGCGAATATTAGTCTCGACTTGGCCACAGACTGTAAGTAGTAATTATTTCTGTTTAAGGGTTGGATGTATGAATCGCGAGCCCCGGGTGCTAAGATATCCAGAAAGACATTGTTGTGGATTGCTGTTGTGAAAGTGCTATCTGGCTGGAATAAACCCAAGCTATACAGCTTCCAAGGCTCCCTACCCAGACTTCCATTACCTTCTGTTAAAGATACTATGAAACGGGTAAGTAGGGCACGGTATTCTGAAGTTATTCATTGATTTGTTAATTTTTCTGTTGCAACAAGTTGATATGATCATAGAAAAAATTAATTGTACATTAAGTTTCTACATGCGATTCATTTACATTAAAATTATTGTAATTGTTAAGGTGAATTTGCCAATGATATGGCCTAAAGGGCTTTAAAATATGTTGTTTATCTTGTATGAATGTGTAGTATTCGTTTTATCATTTACCGGGTCGGTTATTCGGCTAAATTATTCGGTTTACTATTTCATTGTTATGCCGCGTAAATAGAATTTAACATGTAACACCTAAGATGCCGAATACAGTCAGTCTTGTTAAAATCATGAAATATATTTCAGTACCTGAATAGTGTGCGTCCATTATTAGATGATGACAACTACAAAAGAGTTGAGAAATTAGCTAAGGAATTCGAAGAGACTATTGCAGTGAAACTGCAGAGGTATTTAATACTTAAGTCATGGTGGTCGAGCAACTACGTGTCGGATTGGTGGGAGGAGTACGTGTACCTGCGAGGCCGCTCGCCTTTGATGGTGAACTCTAACTTCTACGGCATAGATGCTATTATGATCCGACCCACCAAGATTCAGGCCGCGAGGGCAGCTGTTGTCATACATCTAGCTTTGAAGTTCAGGAGATTGATTGACCGGCAAGAATTGGAACCAGTAAGTAATTATTACAGTTCAGACTTTGGATCTTCTTCTAGTATAATCATGTATTTAGAAAGTACTTCGTACACGGAGTACCTACTAATTTCATGAGTATAATATAATGCATAAGACACTGATTGACTCACTCTTGTCTTGTCTATTGTCCCGTTGGACTTCCGAAATGTATTAGAAATACCTTTATACAATATTTTATTATAATTCGATCTAACTGACAGTTAATTCCACAATAAAATCTTTAGGTAGGTATATTTTGTTATCTTTTACCTTAAGAAAAATACTGCTTATATTTGCAACGTTTGAATGCCTTATCAAACTTATCTGTTTACTCCCATTCTGTTATCGATGTCTAGTATAGATAATAATGGTAGTTTTATTTTCGTCTGCTACGCTATTGATTTGACGCACAGACGGGAGACTTCCTGCAAGAATTATACCAATGACATATTTTTCAATACCTATTAGTCATCATTTTCCATCGTTTTCCAAACATCTTCTCAATAGATGATGTAGGCCAATGATTTAGGAATACTTTTCTTCAGACACGATATTAATTTAGCAGTTTATTTTCCATTTTACTTGGGAATCTTTTTTTCTTAGTATTAAAATGGGATTGGAATAGTTCAAATAAAATATCTAGACCATTTTTAAAATAAACACATCGTCATCTAGTGTTTTTATTGCAAGGTTTTTTTAGCGCTACCTAAATTATAATACAGGTTTTTCGCAAATCCCACGGGAACAATAGCCTTTTCTGGGATGAAATATGTCCTTATCCATATTTTTAATTATACCTATGTATATATGCGATTTCAAGAATATCAAGAAGATTGATGGAGTTGATAATGTGTGAAGAGGTAACAAACTTACTTTCGCATTTATAAAATTAGTTACGATTGGGATAAAGAGTCAATTTTTAAGTTTTAAATTTTACGAAATGTATTGGCTAATTTAATGTCTACTTGCATTTTAGATTATGCTCCAAGGCATGGTGCCTCTCTGTTCCTGGCAATACGAGCGAGTGTTCAATACGGTTCGTGTGCCGGGAATCGAGACCGACAAGATCGTACACTACCAGGACTCGAACCATATCACCGTATACCACAAGGGCCGCTACTTCAAGGTCATGGTCTACTCTAGAGGACGACTGTTGCAACCAGCAGAAATTCAAGTGTAAGTTGTTTCCCTGCCTTTCAAATAGATTGTACCGAGGATCTAACGTGGAATGAACTAAACTTTTTAATGGTATTTAGTTATACGATTTTTCAATGTGAGTAGCCAAAATAGTCAGAAACAATCTAAAGTCACAGTCTGAAAATCTTGTGATGTTATAGTAATATCTATTCGATAGGATTATATATAAGTATATAAGTAGTATTTTGTTATAATAATCTAAGATACGCAAAACCTTAATATCGAAAGTGGCAGAGTGGATTTAGTTGGAGTAAAGTGGAGAAATAACAAATGTCGACATATGTTTAAGTAATAATTTATACCTAATCGATTTATTTATTAATAAAAAAACCTACTACGACACAGATGTAACGGTTCATTACCAACTCGATAAAACAATCTAAAGAAGGTTATTCATTAGTGGCGTATCTAAACTAAACCCTTAGAGGCACGTGGTAAGTCCTGACTTTTGCCCAGCAGTGGGACACGAAATACAGGCTATAAAATGGATAACATCTAGCGACTGCAATTTTCGTGTACAACGTACAATTTCCCCCACTAAGAATAGAACTCAGTACCTGCAGAATTCGAATGAGGTGACTTCTAAAGCTCCGTAGGTTTTGGGCGCTGATTAGGCCTGTTTTAATTTACCGATTTGTTATCCTGTAGTTACGCCATTCTTGAAGTATTTAGGGTATTTAATAAATAATTCCGTCTAGTGTACGCGTCACTAGATAACGCTTCAGATGTCTCGTGTTTGTTATAAGTTATCTACATTCATATTTAAAATAAAGTAGAGATTCATTTCTATGTGTATTCATAATAATTTATATATAATTTATTCTGACCATTTTAGCTATCATAAGACATTGACACGACATACATTGAAAAATCATGTAAACGTTATTTTTTCTAGGTTAGTTTAAATTTGACTAATCTAATAATGAAAATTCGCAGTCGCTGATTGTCCTTATTCTATTGAAATAGGACATGCAATTCTATAGCTAACAAATAAGTTTTGTTTAATGAATAAGTACCAATACTTATAGTAAAATAAAAAGAGTAGGCATCTGGAGCAAATTGCTGAGTAGACACTCGTTATGTTAATTTATAATATCTATACTATTATTATAAAGAGGTAAGCGTTTGTGGGTTTGTATGTTTGAGCCGGGTAATCTCCGAAACTGCCTAACCAATTTCGAAAATTCTTTCACCATTAGAAAAGTTAATTATCTAAGATTACTTCAGGGTATATTTTATATATACATAAATATCGGAAAAAATATTATTTTCATTTACCATGACACCACATTATTTTTATTTTTAAATATAATAGGTATGTAGTTCTTTACTCTCCATATTTTGTGGTTATTGTAAATGTACCACAAGGCGACCCACTAAGGTCAAACAGTGGTCCTAATATGTATCGCGGTGACGTCCACTGATTTGTATTCAGCTATTGTAATTATGTGTGAACTCTATTTTTTACGGAGAATATTAAAATAACCGTATGACGTTGTAAATACAAGTCTATTTACAATGTTATTTATTATTAGCTATTTAGCTCCAATGCTGGGCCAAAACCAACTGAAGTACTGGTGAATCAACGTAACGTATTTCTCAACAGTGCCTTCAATTTTTCTCTCAATATTTCGTCAAATCTCTCACATTATAAAAATTGGTTCCTTGACCTTTTTATTAAATGTCTAATTTAAATGCTTAAATAGAATAGAATATTCTATTTCCTGTTATTCAGTACAAGATGTGTTTGCGTTCGATATAATGTCTCTTTGTCTAGTATCATTTACCAGCCAGCAGAGCGTATGAGTAGCAAGCCCATAAACGGCACTAGTGTCTTAATACAATAGAAGCACTTCCTTCAGGTGACGATACTTAGTAATACATAGTATGGCAATAGCCTCATAGGGAAGGGGAAAGACGAAAGTAGAATGGAATAATTTATTCGAAGTACAATATGCAAGTTATTTACAAGAAATACAACACAATGCCACTATAATTAAAATCAACAACTAAACCTGTTTTGGAATCAGACATTTTTGTTAAATACTACTAAATAATGTTAATACTCATAAATGTTTGTTATTTGGTGGGTATTCTGTACTGCCTCGGAGGTGTAAGTAAACTCCAAGATACCTTTCATATAAAAGGTATTCACTTGGTTGGCGAATAAGTGAATGATATATCATTCACTTATTACACTTTATACACACTACTAGTGAAACATCTGCCAATAGTTTTGGCGTGATTGAATGAGCTACAAATATTCATACTTTCGCGTTTACATATTATGGAATGACAGTAGAATATATTTTATTATGAGCATACACACAAAGATACGAAGTATATTCTCAAACCATTATTAGGAATATTTGTAAAACTATACGGTTATATGATTTCTAAGATGAAGAAAATATATAAGGAAGAATAAATAAATAAATTATTTTCCATATTTGTTTTTATGAATACATAATATAATTATGCAAAAACAGCCTAGTGCGTCACATAGAATGTCAATATATAAAACGTATATTACACGCACGTGTAGAGTAGGGGCGTAGCTAGGATGGGCCTAATTGGGAAATTACCTTAACTCGGTCCTACCAGGGTCAGGTCAGGGAAAATAACTGAGTAATTTATTTACGAAACGTTTTTTATCGTACTGATCATAGATCAAGTGTTTTTATGACTTTTTTGTTATGTATAATATACTCTAATAGATTGGTCACTTCTGTGGCCTCTAATAAAAGTGATTATTCAACTTGGTAAAAGATAAAATGTATGAAGGTATTTCATAATCAAACAAGATAATAATTAAATTTTACCTTAATTGATCAGTTTTATTGATTACGAGATTCACTATATTAATATATAAATATTTAATATTTTTGGTCTCATAAAAGTATATAAGAAATGCTTTTTGATTCCAAAATTCGTGACCTCGCAATACATTATGGCCATAGGGCAAACGAATAGTCGTTTCATACAAAATTTTGTTTTTGATATTAGAAAAGGCTAGTTGGACTATCGATGTTGGCTATCCTTTTACGGATTTTATTTACTCTCATATCTATATTAGCGCTTTCCTTGGAAATTTCGGGATTTTTTTATATTTTCACTCATGATTCCGTGCTATGGCATCCGGGGCTGTGACGCCACAAAGCCCGGGGTCATCATTATATAAAATGTTTATTCAAATTTTGAAGATTCGACTGGGATTCTACAATGAGTCACCCGCCTGACGTCAACATTAATTGGGAATGCCATATTCTGATAGCTGACAAAACTATCCTTAGTCGCTTCGTGCAAATTCAACGGGAGGATATGGTTCCACAAGAACCACACGCCACAACAAGATACTACTACTAATGTGTTTATAAAAACTACTTAACTATTTTGTAAGATGATATTGTTTCCAAACAGACAAATCCAGCAGATTTTGGACGACAAGTCGGAGCCAGTGTTCGGCGAGGAGCGGCTGGCAGCGCTGACGGCTGGCGACCGCTCCCACTGGGCTCACATCCGCACGACGATGTTCAACCGCGGGCACAACCGCACTTCACTGCACTGCATCGAACGTGCCGCATTCAACGTCTGCCTGGGTGAGTAGCACAGCCTAAGTTTCATAAAACACCGTGAGGAAATCCGTGCACGGGTTGGTATTTAATAATCAAAACGAATTAGCATGGAACGTCGGGAGAGGTCCTCTGGCCGTCAGAAACCCATGAAATAACATCCTAACAATGTTATGGATACTACTCGTTGTGGATACCGCCGAGACCTGAAATTCTGTAGAATAATTATATATCTAAATTGTTTTGTGTGTACCCCGAATTTGATACGACATTGAAACCTCCAAGAAACGAATTCTTGAAAGACTGAAATGCTTCTCTGGTTTTTCTGGGCAGCGGCGATCAGAGCGATGACACGTTTGCTCGTTGGCCCTATTTAATAAAAAATCTTTCGTGTATGTTTATTTGTAATCAGATGTAGTTGCGGGTGGGCGCTAGTAACAGATAAATGATAAAAAACGTTATTTTTTGCGATTACGTCTCCAAAGTCCAAGTCCTGTCTGCGTTGTTAATCAAGTGTCAGCTGTTATCACACTACAGACATTATTATTATATGTATATCTGCTGATAATAAAAATCTTTGTTATTATTGTAAGTGCGTATACGATACATCCGTCTTCTATATTAGTTGTTATCTTTTTGTGGGAAGTTTTACATTCCTGCCTCTTTAATGTAATGTGCAGAAAGAACGTATTATTTTTTTTTACAATCCATATTACATTCAAGATTTTATTGTCTGTATTAAGGTATTAAGTTTGTATTATTGCATTTAACGCGTAACATAATGAAATCTTACCTTCGTTAGTAGCAGTTTCTTGGTGCACGATTTTTACAACTTTTTAGGGCAAGTGGAAGTACCTGAAAAACTGGCAAGATTTAATTACAGAAACATCGGAACAAGTCTTCTTTATTTTCGACTGTGTTAGGTTAGGCAGACTTTATTCAAGTCGCCTAAAGGCACCTAACATGCACTGTTTTGTATTCTACGACTTACGACCACCTACCGACATTTAGTAGTAAGTAGTCGCGAACACTTTAGTAAATATAAATTGTGTACAGAGTGTTGGAAAAGGGAAAACTAAACAAACGCTTGTAAAATAGAACAAGCTTTTGAACTGTATAGGAATACTAGTGTAGCTTCTTAATGAAAACACATAATGTCATATGAAATTATTAATATAATAGTATAGATTTATCTGCCGATTCAATGCAAGCGGTGTTGCATTACAGATGACATGGAGTATGGTTTCGATGAGAACGACCCGACGTCGCTGACGAAGCACGGTCGCATCTTGCTACACGGCAAGGGCCACGATCGCTGGTTTGACAAGTCGTTCAACCTCTGCTTCAGCACAAATGGATCGGTTGGTATTTCTATTCTTCTCCATCGACTACACATGTATTGTTCGCTTTAGGTAATATTAGCTTTGATAGGATCACTCCATATCCTCCCGTGGATGTTGTACGAGGCGACTAAAGGCCTTAACAACATTCCATGTTTTTATTTCGCTCCAAAACGGAATTAATAGAAAATAAGTTAGGTGTGGTTTAATTGTGATATTGTCTAAAATCAATTCATAAGTTCAAAATAATTATGCTTTATTGATATGAAAACCATAGAATATAACTGTCAAACAATATGTTTTTTGTCTTTTTCAGCTTGGTTTCAATGCCGAACATACTTGGTAAGTGAAACAATGGCTTGGTATTTGTTTATATCTACTGGTACAAGCTTACACACAGTTACACAATTAATTCGAGAAGCGCATTCAAGTCGCTTATCGCGTTAACCTAAACTTAGTTTTCACCAATAGCTAGTGATTGCTGAGGAAAGTGTATAATCGCCTGAGGCATCATCCTGAGGCAACTGAAATTCCCAACCAGTTGCCAAAGTAGAACAATGGACGAAATCATGGCAGAATATTAATAATGTATCAGTCACTCACACCATTCTAGCGACGGGCTGTTTAACAGACACATACCTATAGTAGTACGTAGTCGTCCCGTTCGCGAAGAGTTAATTTGTCTGTATTTTTACTAATACAGACATACTATTGTTTAAAATATTATATGACGTTGTTTGTTACAGGGCTGACGCACCAGTGATGGGTCACTTGTGGGAATACGTTATATGGTCGGAGTTAGAAGTAGGGTATGTATTTATATAATTAAGTATTTATGAAGTAGGCTAACAAATAACAGCTCTACATTATCCTTCCATTATCATAACCGAAATTTGTTAGCTAAACGGAATATATTCCATCTGACAATTTTGTCCGAACTTTCCACAGGAGCGAAACTCGTAGCTAGTTAATATAATATCAAATCTTGACTATGATCTATCTAAAAATCCTAGTAATCCTATTTTAATAGGTTTAATAAAAGTGAAAATTTGTATGTGAAAAATAATGAACTATTTATTAATTCACATATTAATTACAACAGTACCTTTACACAAATTGGCTCCACAGTAGGCAAAGTGCCTACTCTGTTACTATTATTTACAAGAAATATTTACATTTATACAAATTCTGCTGACAATGTTCTTGGTTACATTATAGCGGACCCTGGGCTTTGCCGCTCAGCGGCTAAGGAAACCGGACAAACGCTGAGATGATAAAGTTCCTATTTAAAATAAAATACTTACAATATTCATTCATAACATTATAAGGTACATAAATGTTTCTTGTATCCTGGATTTCGATTAAATTTTGCTCACTGCAATCATCATCTGCCGCACTAGAGTTATTACATAATTTGTACGCATAAATCCGTCTTGTAACATTTGTTTTTTTTATCATTACAAAATAGAATCAATCTTATTTGAATGAAAATTGATGAAAAAAGAAATTCACGCGTAACTAATGGTGTTCTATTTTAAAATGCATTTGTTTCTGGTATAGATACGCCCCTGACGGCAATACCATAGGCAACGTGGAGGCGCCCCCGCCGGTGCCCATACGTCTGCAATGGGAGCTCAACAACGAGGAGCTGCTGAAAGCCATCGACGTCTCCTATAATGTCGCACAAAAACTACTCAACGACGTCGATCTTAAGATACTCATGTACACCAAGTATGGCAAAGGTAAAGAACACTTTTTTATACTCCCACAAGCAGATGCGGCTCATTCAAAGACCAAGAAAACTATGTAATAGACGGACGATTGTAATCATGTGAGATAGAAGATTTCCATACAATATTTCGGCCCAATCCGTCCAATATCATACAAAGTTGCAGATTGGGAGAAGATTTTTTTAATAAATAAAAAGAAGCATGTGATTTTTTGCGACTTAAATTTAAACCATGAGGTCGCATTATTTGTATTTAAACTTTGGATAACAACGTCTCTACCTACGCGAAGTTTTTGATACGCAGAGTCAATGTGACGCTATCAATAGGTTAATAGGGCAGATACGCGCCAAGGTTGGCTCTTGGAATTAGTCAAGGTGGTCGGTATAACGATAGTTTGTTGTATGTGATACGAATTTTTTTTTCAGTCCAATAGTTATATATATATCCTTGATTTCTGATTTAGTAATTTTATTGAAAAAAAGATATAAAAGATATCTTTCTGTATACAAAATTTGGTCCAAATACGTCTTAATTTTCGTATGACAGAGTAAATTATGTTAAGTTTTGGGAAATACTTAGGTTATTGTTGCAATTTTATTCACTGATTTTAAATCTGCAGGTAAAGTGCTCTCTGAATGTGATCTAAAATGCTATTATTTTGTAGTTTATTTAAAAAATATATATAATAATAGGACTGACAAAAATGTCTGTAAAGGCCTAATTGCATAAATGCTTTGACACAGAATATACCTATTAAAACAAAATGTGTATTGTAGGGTTCATGAAGACGTGCCGGGTGTCCCCGGACGCGTTCATCCAGCTGATCCTGCAGCTATCGTACTACCGGGACGCGGGCCGCTTCTGCCTCACGTACGAGGCGTCCATGACGCGAATGTTCCGCGAGGGACGCACGGAAACCGTGCGCCCGTGCACCATCGAGAGCTCAGCGTGGGTCAAAGCCATGCAGGACCCTAATTCCACGGTCAGTTGTCATTTCTTTCATCCAGATTTTGTACAGATTCAGATTTATTTATGCAAGTCACGCCAGTCAGAAGAGTCGCAAACGACAAATAGCAGTGGAGGGAGTTGGAAGAGGCTTTGTCATGAGGCACACTGAATTAGAGACATTTTTTGATGCAACTACTGAAACAAGACTGCAGTATAATGGGCTAGAAGCATGGATTTAATAAGTACTTCGTACAACAGAGTACCTACTAATTCCATGGCTAAAAGTAAAAATAAAAGAAAATACAAAAATAATAAATACAATGACAGGGTTGCCTATTTATAAAAGAAAAACAATGTATAAATGCGATCACATAATAAAACACTATAATTAAATATAATTTTAATAATTTAATCATTTTAATTGACGTTAAGTCATATTTTAGGTTTAATCTATTTTTATTAAAATTGAGCCGCTTTTTGACTCCAACGTTTGTAGCGCCCACAGTGCCCACTTTTATACAAGCCTCATATATTTCTTATTGTTTTTGTCACATAAAACTACCCATAAATCGCAGATCCATAGTAGACCACCAAAAAAAAATCAACCGTTACTTAAAGTAGAATTCAATTAGAATTGTTATTTTATATTTAAAATTTAAAAACAAAAAATAAAACACGGCAAAAATCTATAATCTAGGTAGAAGAGAAGATGGATTTGTTCAGGAAAGCGGCGCAACGCCACCAGATCGGCTACCAGGACGCGATGTCGGGCCGCGGCATCGACCGCCACCTGTTCTGCCTCTACGTCGTCTCCAAGTATCTGGAGCTCGAGTCGCCGTTCCTGCAGGAGGTGTTCAACGAACCGTGGCGTTTGTCCACCAGCCAGACCCCTCATGGTTGGTCCGCTTCTTGTTCATTGATTTGTTACTTTACATTACATGGTACTGACTGAAATGGTCCCAATATGTGAGGACTGATCACCCGTTTGGTTCTCGCACAGGCGTCCCCGAAAAATAATAATTATGATAGTACTTTACATTGTTCAATTTTTGTAGATGCAGTAAACTTTATTGGATGATAATGCATTATTATATATAAACCAAACGAGGCTCCAAACGAGATAACAACTCGACGGTTTAGTGCACGGACATTATTTTCTATCACATATTGAACATAATAAGATCTCACTTTCGACAATAAAATATTTAAAAAAACTGATTTGATTCCCTTACGCAGTCCATAACATTTTGGTCACGTGTCAACACAATACGCACACGCCTTTTTAAAATGAATTATTTTGTGAACATCTTAATTCATTGCCCAGGCCAAACAAACCTGCTGGACTTGAAGAAATATCCGAAGTGCATTAGCGCGGGCGGCGGATTCGGCCCCGTCGCGGACGACGGCTATGGCGTTTCCTACATCATCGTGGGGGAAGACACCGTGTTCTTCCACGTGTCCAGCAAGAAGAGCTGCCCTATCACGGTAACACTCTCTTTCATTCCTTCATCGTGTTTTTCCATGCTCCAGCCATATCTCTCTATAATACCGTACCCGTATTAGGAGTTATGGGCTGCTTTTACATAACAGTAACATATTTATGAAAGATTTATCGAAGAGTCGTAAAATCTTACACAAGATTAAATAAAATAAGTTACTAAACTTTTGTTTTGTGTAGCTTACAATGGACGTAGTAGCAGCAGTAAGTTTTTGTCTCATTTAGCTAGCTTTTTATTCAAACATTCGAGTTCATAGTGAAATGTGCTGTCCTTGGAGAAGGAGTTTAGTGAACCCACGGTAGTTATAATCTTCATTCAGATCCACAGATATAAAAACATTACATGTTCAAATCAAATATAAATCGTTCATTGAAAACCATCAACAAAAAAGAAAAAAATACAAAGTTTGAAACCAGAGACATGATAGCCCGCGCGTGGGGCAATGTATGTTGGAAACCCATATAAATGTCAAATAAATTCTTATTTTAAAATTCTCAGATTAACAACCGAATAACAAACAATATTTGGTGTAAAATATGAACTACATTATTATTATACCTATAAAAAAATATCATCAGCAGTAATAATTATTATAGTATATCTATACTTATAAATGTAATTATATTAATTTAAATACCCGCACACAAAAAGCTCATCCTCATAAGGGATGAGCCTGCAACCTGTCGTTATTTTAAAATATATCTCCAACATGTCCGCTATCAAACAAAAGGTGGCCTTCGGGTTTCATGACTCCAGGATAATATCACGATAATACAGTATATAACGGGTTACATAATTTCAGAGTTCATCAAACTTCGTGGAACAGATCGAGGGCTCTCTGCAAGACGTCAAAGACCTCTTCCTGGAATACAAGAAACTCAAAAATGGTGTCAATAAATAGTTCGCTAATTGTTTTAGTATAATATTATTCAAATTCGTTGTTGTTGTAATATGTAGTTTATTTTTCTTCAGGTTTTTAGAGTAAGTCATTAAAATTATTCTTGACGCTATTTTATTTCAGCTATCGGGAGAGTGTTGCTCACTTTTGGCTTTTCTATAATCACCGGGTTAAATCTAGAGGCAAAAGATCTCCATTTTTTGTAACCACTGTTTGATTTATCATTTTCTTACAATCATGTACTTGAACGAATCGCATTACAATAACACTATCTAATCAACCAAGCGGATGGCCTTACTGAGCTCAGCAATTTTTAATTTAAACTGTTGAAATCGAGTGATTTCAATTATTTGTCTTTTATAGGTCAAGTAAAAGCATAATTAAATCGGAGAAATGAACTAATGGATGCTTTTCGCCTACAATATTTCAGAAAGTTTCCACAAACATATCGTATGTGTGTTCATTGTTTGCATAATGAACAAAATAATGTTAATTTCAAGGTCTTTTTATTATAGGATATTAGTCTTTTCTGACAGGGTTTGTATCAAAAATAATGATTTATAAATAGAATTCTTCGGCAAAATATGTTAATATTTCTTATAAATTTGTATGTAACGTTACTAACTCGAATATGGGACAGGAATAGAATTACTTTATGGACATATTTAAATCAACAATCAACTAATAATCGGTTGTTGGGGTAAAAGTTTGTTTGACCATAGAACAGTGAATCGTGTTACCTTGACCTGTACTTTTTCGCTCTCAAAAGTGAGTATAAAGCTATTTTCACATAATAAACAAAATAAAAAAAAGACTTCTTCCACCACAAATTAAATTCCAAACACTATGTTAGTCTACATTAGCGCCGAAGTACTTTAATCTGTTTGTTATACTTGATTATTATAATAATATAATTTATATTTTGTAAAAGCTTTATGAAACTAGTTATGCATCATGTTTGCTTTTAAATCAAAATACATGTCAAAATATGTGGTGGTATTCCTGTGTGAGGGTGTAGCTTGTTATTCATATTGTGTATAGGTTAGGAAAATAGGATGTTACTATAAGAGCCTGACAGAAGTGTATGTGCTGATAGCACGATAACAATGCAAAATAATTGTTGCTTGTAATACAGGTTCAACTTGTTATTATTTATAGTATGTATTGATTTTTTTATAAATTTATTTGTATATGTGTTTCCGTTTTGTTATCGAGATATTAATTTACTTCTATTTATTTCGGCAAACCTTAGGTATACTGAATCAACATCAAAAAACAATTTCACGTATGTTCCAAATAGAACTCATCAAATTGATATCTCGTCTTAAAATCGGTTAAATGTAATTATAAATCGATAATTGAAATAATTTGACAAGTGTTATCATGTATCATAATATAATTAAGAATCTACGTACATCGGCAATTGAATGCATTTGTTTTACCATAAATTTCAGTACCCTGAAATATTATTCTGTCCATTATATAATTAAGTAGGTAGATATATTGGTCTGATAAAGAGGGTTATTTAAGGCCATACCCATTAATCGATTACCTAGAATTCATGAGTGTACACATACGATGTAGTGCCCTGTTAAATTGCAGCAGAATGTGTTACGAGCGATATTCGAAGCACTTGATCTAAGTCCAATTCCATAGATCCTACATTACTAAACAGAGATAGCGGGCTTTTTCGATTATTTTTTATAACCTGGATAATACTATAAACCAATAGTCTGCATGAGAAAAGATAATTCATACATGAGATTCAAGTTAGTATCTTTGTCGTAATTGAATATTGTATGTATTGTATATATATCGGCACACTTGCATTGAACTTTACATGTACCTAACTGAAAACTTACTATGTTTATTCTTTATGAACTGGTAATGTAATGAGGCATTTATTTAACTCAACAAAACAGGTTAAGGGGCCAAATAATGTGATACATTTTGGTTTTGCCTAGAATAGACCCTCTATAGTGTAATGGAATAATAATATAGTTTTTGGAAGAATTTGTTTTAAGCTACTTACAAATTTTTATCATTGAATTGTAAATAAATATAGTGAATTTATAAATGACTTTTACTTGTAATCGGACACTGGAATGCAAACTAAAACTAACTCACAAAAAAATACTTTCCAGAGAAATAGATAGTTTTTGCAAAATTTTGGAATGAGTAGGTACTCCCAAGTACTAACTAAATCCAATGTTTATTATGTAACACAATGGTTCAAATAGAACATATTACGCAAAGCTTAGCGCAGATGTCGCTACTGGTACAACTAAGGTACACAAACATTGCTAATGGATGCAAAAAGCGCCAATTTTTTATATTGTTTACAGTGCTGTACTCTGGCGGGATAAATGTGCAGTAATACTCCCTAACTGGTGATGGAAAATATATAAAAGCTTTTCTAAATAAACAGCTTAAACAGTATTATTCCCGCCAGAGTAGTGTATTTTAGGTACACAAAAGCTTTGTCGCCTTTTGCTATGTCGATTAAAACGTTTATTTTAGTTAATAGTTAATCCTTTTATTCGTTTGTAAAAATATATAACAATGTAGCATATTTGGGCCGATATATTGGGAAAAATCATTTTCCATAAGATAAAAAACTTCGAAAACTATGCGAAACGCTTCATGCTGTAAAATTTTCGAGCTAGTAAACGGTTGAAAAGAAGCTCGAAACATGCCACACGTGAAGGCTTATTGAAATATGGACTTCATACAGGTAAGATCTTCAGTGAAAATTAAGTTTATATTAGTTTATGACCACAGTTGACCAAATAATGCAGAACATAACCTTAAAAAGTGATATTATTTTCAGGATAATCCACTAAATTCTTCCTTTTTCCTTTAAACTCGTACCACGATTGCGTATAAGGTATTTTTGGTCGTAAATCTGCAACAATATTAAAAATTGGCGCTATTTGCATTCATTGGCATAATTGTACCAGTAGCGCCATCTGTGCTGAGCTTTACGTAATATGCCCTATTGCACCACGGTATTGCATTTAGCACATAGGTACCCTACTTAGGTATAGTTACCTACTTATTGTATTTATAAAAAAAAATATAATAAAACTTCGGAAGATGTATAGGAACTATGCGACTAGATTCTATTACCCACATATTTAAAAACATTGTAGGAATTTTTAATGACTTGCTCACTTGTGGAGAGTGATCATCGCCTTCTACAACAAAATACCTAGTCTATGAACTATGCAGCCGTGTGTGCAGCTGTCATAACATGAATGGACTGATGACTGATGAGATGACATTTGCGTTAGTGTAATAAGGCAGGGCGCAGGGTAGGGAATTAGAGCAAATCTGAAATAATTATTATAATTCCGGATAGATTACTCTCAGGCAAATAACTGGATTGAATGTTTTACTCTTGCACTTTTAAAAACCAAATGTTTAAATTACTACGGATAGTCAAATATTATACATATTTCATATTGTAAATGTCCAGCAGTTTATCTGTTCCCTGAATTTTTAATCATTGAATATTGACTACCTGAAAAAAAATGCATAATTTAAATACATAATTGATATATTAATTATTCCTGTTCAGATATGATTACTTTGGAAGTGATGTATCATATACTGAGAGTAGTTTTGTATAAATTGTGGGTTGTGTCCACATTGACTTTATTTTCTAGTGTGCTTATTTACTGGTTCTATGGATTTTTCACTTCAGTTGCTATTTTTGTGATTGGCATGTCTGGTAAGTGTTATTATGACATATCTCAGTTCAGTCTGTCAATCATTCTGAGTAGGACACACATATATCTAATGTAAGGCATTGTACAAGCTCTGAGCAAAACCTACCTCAGTGGTACAGTGGTAAAGTGCGTGGCTTTGAACCGAGAGGTCCGGAGTTCAATCCCCGGTTGGGTCATGATGGAAAATGAACTTTTTCTTATACCGGGTCTTGGATGTTCAATTGAATGTGCTCAATCTGTGTGATTTGTCCTAATATATTTATGTAGACTTAGAGACAATATATATTATCTCTCTGTGGCCCTAAATATGATAGGACTTCCTAATTTTGTTAATCTGTAATCTAGTATTGATCTACTATGTAGTGATTAGAGATAATATGTCAAATCAATTAAAATAATGTATTATATAGATTAAATTATATTTTCATAAAACATAAATTATTGACTTGGAAACAATAGTTCAGTACATATTCAAAGCAATTTACAAAGCTGAAGGAAAAACCAGTGAGAAAAATCTTAGTAACATTATAAGTATTATCTGGAAATACACTCGTTATGAAAGAAATAAGTGATTAAAGATTATTTTGAGGAAATATACATATACATATATATATATATATATATATATATATATATATATATATATATATATATATATATATATATATATATATATATATATATATATATATATATATAGGTAGATCTTGTCAACAGGCAGGAAAAGATTATAAGATTAAAAGAAATATTTATTTTTTATCTTTACTTTTGAAAATGATTTTACATTTAATTTAATAAAATTTTTTTTAGGAATTTTATATAATGCACAAGACCTTTTACTGTATTATCCAAACGATCCACCAGACTCCAGGGCTTTTGTGCTGCAGCCAAGCAATTACAAATTACCATATGAGAGCATCAAGATAATTAACAAAGATGGGTTCAAAATTCATATGTTTTTGATTAAACAAACTAATACCAGCAACAACCGGCCTACCATGGTTTTCTTTCATGGCAATGCAGGCAACATGGGGCAAAGGTTAGTTTTTGCCAAATAGTTTAAATACTTGTTTTACATTTGTCTCCATTAATTAATATACCTATTTCATCAGGTTATCAAATGTCACTGGTTTCTATCACAAACTGAATATAAATATACTAATGGTAGAATACCGAGGATATGGATTGTCAGAGGGAACACCATCAGAAAATGGCCTCTATATGGATGCCCAATGTGCTGTGGACTATTTATTGCAGAGGTCAGATGTTGATCCCACCAAAATAATTCTTTTTGGTAGATCACTAGGTGAGTACTAGGTGATTGTCAGCCTATTTAAAATAATAAAGCTTTCATTAAGCTAGGTGTTGTGTATAGTTGCCGATATACTTCCTACTCTTTCCACAGTGCTCTATTGTTGGTATTTGTTTACTACCTGATAAATGCTTTGAATGAATTTCAACCAGAAGTTTAAGATACCAAATTGTGATATGTTTGACTTTTTGTGTTACAGGAGGGGCTATTGCTATAGATTTAGCTTCAAGGCTGGAGTACCGGAGTAAAATTTGGGCAATTGTGGTTGAGAACACATTCACCAGTATACCAGACATGGCTCAGATTATACTCAAATGGAGATGCCTGTTATGGCTGCCACAATGTTGCCATAAAAATAAGGTTGGTAGAAGTTTTATAGTTATAAAAAATATAGAATCTAAACCCTCATTATAAATGTCATGTTACCAACATTGAATCAGCCAAACTGAGAATGGAGTTTTTTCGTTTAAATTAGAAAAACTATTAGTTTCAAATATAATGATAATTTTGAACAGTAATTAGATATTATCAAAGCTATAACTTTTTGTACTATATGTAAGGTACATAATATACTTAATTATAACATGTATATCAGTACATATAGGTTGGGCTGTACCAGTCCTACTAGCTGATATAATAATATTAGGATATGATATGAAATTGGCATTTGGTTAGGAAAAAGTCCGAATATTTTTTAATATAATATATTTATAATACTTAGCCTAGCAAGATAACTATTTTTTCGATGTAAACAATAATGTTTATTGTTGCAGTACATGTCACTGAAGAAAATGAGCCACATACTTACTCCCACGCTTATCATTTGCGGATCCAGCGACACCCTCGTCCCCCCATCTATGGCTAAAGAGTTATACATGAAATGTGGCGCTTTATGCAAGAAGCTGGTCGTGATGCCAGGCGGTGGTCATGACGACACCTGGACCTGCAGGGATTATTACACTTCTATCCAATACTTCCTGGCCAATGTACCCCCACTACCTGACAACATTGGCCCCTATTTTGATAGTGTAAACCAGGATCCAGCCAATAGACATAGCCTGGTCCATACAGTGTAGACTTACAAATAAATTATTTTTAAATTTTGGTTATATGAAATAGTTACCCAAGAGTACTATTATCATGTGAGGCAAAGATTTTATATGAAATAGTTACCCAAGAGGTACTATTATCATGTGAGGCAAAGATTCAATGTGTTGGATTATAAAATTCCAAATATTTTGTATTGATATCAGATGTGTATAATTTTTAAGTAAATTTTGGTAAGACATTGTATGTAACAATTTGATGATTCGATGATTTACAGGTTCTAGGCCCATGTTGCATTTAATAAATCTGTTTTATGGGCCAATATTTTTTCAAATGTAAGTGGATTAGAATGTACTATGTGTAAGTAGATTTGCTGTCACGAATTTGTTCTTTATTACGACCGAGTCTGTGGATTCATTACTTGTCAGTATTAGTAGTTAAGAGAGAAATTCCCGCCTACAATTTCGTGAATAGAGTACATGAAAAATCTGGCCAATGTAAAAAAGAAATATTTTACGATTAGATATTAATATATTTTGGTAGCAAAATAAAGTTAGCGGGGTATGTAGAAGTCGAAGTTCATTTTTATCTTACACAAAATTGGAAATATGTAGTATAAAATTTAAAGCACAAACATTAACATCGTTAGCAGGTTCAATACCATGTAATATTGTAATGTATATAATTGATTTCAACATAATAAATGAATGTGATTTATTCTATCGAAGTCGTAGGTAGCTTTGATCTTATATAGATTTTTAAACATTTATGTGTACATGTTTTTATTTGTGTATATTTCATTATTACAGACTAGTAATTACACATTATTGGCCCTCTATTTTATTAGCATTGACTAAAAATTTAGCCTAGATGAGGCACCAAAAGCTACATTTTATGCAAAAGTATCAAATGCGTCAACAATGATATCGAAGATAATATATTTCGTAGGCTGTAACATGCACAGAAATAACAAAATCATTTGAAACTTACATATCTTAAACTTTGAATGTTAGTTTAGTGATTATTATAGCAATAACTCTGGTATTTTAAATGTATGTAGGCACCCATGCTGATCTGATTAAAGTAAATAATGAAGTATAAAAGCAACCATGTCCTATATAGTGACTGTAGTGTTTGACTTGTTAAATGTTACTTAATGTTCAATTATACGCGACTTTGTAGTAAGGTGGTTATGGTGCCAAACTTCGAAAGTATATAAATCATGTTTTCATTCGTGTGCATGACTTCAGATGTTTTTTAACTTTATCGATGACAAACTGTTACACATTTTAAAATCTTGCTATTATGTAGTATTTCGGTATACTAAGCTGATTACTAAATGCTGAGCCGCACGAAAATTCATGTTATTCACATATTTTGGTGTATTTTAGCTATCTTCAGGTGACATTCTGTGCGCAATCAAAAATATGTTCAAATTTTATGAATGAAAATATTTTTGTAAAAATAGTAGTTTTATTGAGATGTTGTCATTTAAATACAGAAACAAAAAGAAATTTCCTAAAATATTTATTTCAATATACCAAGTGTATTTAACAATCCACGCACCATATGGTACTCTATATGTAAACAGTTTTATATTATACCATAAATATCATCTCGGGAAGAGAGGTAGGTCCTTCAATATGCTTGTAAGTACGAAATACGAGAATAAACAATTAAGGTACTTCAGTTATACAAATCCGAGTCAGCCTTACAATAAATACAACCTAGTATTCATATTATACACCAACAAACACAGATTTATTTACTTATAAACAGCAGACTCTAATAAAAAAAGAATATAATTCAATACGAATTAATTATGCTATGCGAGCACATATAAATAATTAAATAACAACGAAAAAATATACATCTACATTAATGTTTATTGCTGATATACAAAAACTGTAAAAATGTAAATATTATTATGATCAACAATTTGTTTTTATTATAAATTTATTATAATTCTGATACCTTGTAGATAAAATATACAAACTCGTCTTAGTTCATCAAACAATATAATGTTTTATATTAAGGAAGTCAAGACGCGAAACAAGGGCAAAGAATTGCCACTGAAACAAGTAACCGTATTTCGCATGACGGCGCGCGCGGGCGCAGTCCACAAGCACTGAGTCCTCTCTCGGGCAGGGTAAAAACAGAGGGAATATTTATATTATTGAAGTCACCATAATTAATTCTATTTGTCACACAAAGTTATCATTCACAACATTTAATATTCGTCATGATTTAATATATCGTTCATCAATTCACCTGTTTTATTTATATGAATTCATAGATGATGGCATATATGCGGGTTTCCATGTATAGTGGGGTGCATGTGGCACAGTTTAGTGTGTGCGAGGGCGACATGGTGGCGTCGTAGAAGGCCGGACGCTAGCGACGCGCCCCAAACTCCACCGCATCATCGTCGGTGATGTCACCGTGTCGCCAGAGGTTCAGGCGCGAGCTCTTGGCGTGCTCCTGGGCGACGCGATACTCGGCCACCAGACCCGCTAGTCGGTGGTCGCGTAGGCTTTCCATCAGGGCCAGACCTTCCTTGATGAGGCTCTGTAAACAAATTACTAATTTAGTCTTGGATAGTCTCAGTCTGAACCTACCTTAAGGTACCAAAACTAAAAGTCGCAAATAGTCCGATAATACGAGGGCTGCTATTTATGTATCCGGAACTGGCCAATAATTCTAGAATATTTAAAAAGTAATTACAACATTTGAAAATAGAACTCTTCGGCTAGAGAATAAATATTTTTCATGTCCCTGTCATTTGTTTTTTTCAATTGGCGCCAATTTTGAAAATAGCTTGTCTTCATTGCCATGGATTTAACTCGTGAACATTTTCGCGCGATGATTTATTATGATTTTCGGCGTGGATTAACTCAAAAACAGTGCATCGAACAACTGATTTTAACTTTTAGAGATGAAGCACCATCGAAAACCACTGTGTATTATTGGTTTAAGGAATTTCAACGTGGACGGTCTATGCTCACGGATGAAATTAAGGAGGGTCGTCCTAAATCGGTAGTGGTACAACAAAATATTGATGCTGTGCGACAATTAGTAATGCAAGATCGTCATGTTACATACCGCGAGATAGAGGCGTCTCTGGGCATTAGTATGACGAGTATACACGCGATATTACACGAACATTTAATTGTTAAAAAAATTTGTTCGCGTTGGATTCCGCACAACTTGAGCGTAGATCAAAAACAGGCTCGTGTCGACTGGTGTAAGAAAATGATAAAAAAATACAACCGTGGCACGTCAAAAGCTGTTTATAATATCTACACAGGTGACGAAACCTGGATCTATGCTTATAACCCTGAAACTAAACAGCAGTCAACGGTGTGGGTCTTTCAAGATGAACCGAATCCAACAAAAGTTATTCGTGCGAGAAGCACTTTAAAGCAAATGGTCGCTTGTTTTTTTGGTATCAACGGACATGTAGCTACAGTGCCACTAGAGAATAGTAGGACGGTTAATTCTGAATGGTACACCACCATTTGTTTGCCAGAAGTCTTTGAAAAAATACGAAAGAACAACCCACAACGCAGAATCATACTTCATCACGACAATGCTAGCTGCCACAAGTCGGCTGAAACAAATAATTTTTTGGAGGGTCAAAAGATTGAATTGACGGGTCATCCGCCGTACAGCCCCGACCTGGCACCCAATGATTTTTATTTATTTCCAAACATTAAAAATAAATTACGTGGTCAACGTTTTTCGAGCCGCGAAGAGGCCGTTGATGCGTTCAAAACACACGTTTTGGACATACCTCAATCAGAATGGAAAAAGTGCTTTGAAAATTGGTTTCATCGTATGCAGAAGTGCATAGATCATCGCGGAGAATACTTCGAGAAACAATAAAACCATATGTAATAATATATGTTTGTTTAATTTTGTTATTCCGGATACATAAATAGCAGCCCTCGTACCACTGCCTTTTCAACTGGCCGAAATTCATTTTAAATGATGGTGAGAAGCGTAAGAAAGACTGGCGCAAAAACTAGCACCGTCGGCTGTGGCAGCGTACTAATGACTAGTACTGAAAAGGCACCGTGCAAACGACTAGTGTCAGTGCTGATCACTGGCGGCGAGATTTAGGCGGCTGAAAATAGTCATTGTCTAAACGGTCTGAAGATGTGCTGTACGGTACACACTGGCGCCGTAATTTAGGCGTCTCAAAATAGTCTCCGTCTAAACCGGACGGATAGGTTTAGACGGAGACTATTTTCAGCCGCCTAAAAAGGGCACCCTATAAACATTTTCGGTGCCATTTTTAGCTGGCGCCAAAAAATAGGCACGTGATCTATTCCGTGCCAGTGTTGTGTGTGTGTTAAGTGTTTATATGGTGCCTTTTTTAGGCGACTGATTGATGACGTAATAAACAGAATAGTACTCCCCTACCGCGTATGCGAGGGAGACATTGGGCATAAATATTTAAATTCAAAATCCTCCGAATTATCTAAAGGTTTTTTTGAAATAAATGGTTAGTTGACCTTTCCAAGATCGGTGTTGGTGTTGGGGTCTACGAGCGTGACGGCGGGCGGCGAGCCGCGCGTCTCCACGTTGAGCAGCAGCTTCTTGTTGAGCGTATCCGTGGAGAAGGCGGCGATCGCCTCGTTGCGGTCGTCAGGGTCCGACGGGAACTTAACGCAGCACAGTACGTATTCGCTCGCGTACGGCGGATCGCTCTCCGTGCCAGCGGGGAGCAACGCCAGCCGCGTGCTCGAGACTACCTGTGTGAATATTCCTTATTGTAATATTATTACATTTACCTATATATACCTCCTTTTTGTAATATTATTAAGCCAAGAAGGGCTTATATGAACCAAATAAAGGAGGGAGAAAGGTTGCTTACAGGATAGAGAGATGGAAGGAACTCCACCAATAAGAACAATGTTCTTAAATTGATGAATGAATATAATTAAGAGAAAAGTAATTTCTAATTTTGACAAATCAAGTAGGGAATGAATGTCCGGTCATGCCGTTTCTACCTCGTCCTGACAGAAAGGGCAAACACCAAAATTGCAGGCCCGATGTCCTAAAATATGTATCTGAGATTAGGTAAACAACTGGGTCGATGTATCATTTTATGGCGATATCACTTTGGCTATGGTGATGAGTATTTTTTTAATAAAGCGAGTGCACCTAGACAAACCATTACATTGTTTGAGGTGCCAGTGTTTGATGAAACTGTATTTATGTCAGATATATGAATAAAAATAAGTAAATATAAAAGAAATATTTTCAAGATTAGTGAGTTTGGTTTGTGGTGAGAATATTTATAATATCTTACCTCCCGATTTCCGTAATCAATGTAGAGTATATGTGCTTTTTTGTCCTCAGTGATTTTCTCTACTTTAGCTCTGTACCACTGGTCGTCCAATGTAAAGCGAGCCGCGCAAATTTGTCCTCTTCTCGGCACATAAGACCCTGGGAGCGGCGCGTTCGATTTGAATTCTTGGTGAATTTTCTCCATCAATGATTCTAGCTTTGTCCCGAGGTCGACATTCTGAGCATAAAAGCTGCCTTCGCCGGTGATTTCCGTGACGACAACCTTCTCGTATTTCACGATGCGGTCTTGGATTGGCGCATTTCTTTCTTTTTCCACTTCTTTTTCTACTTCGACAAAGTCTCTCCAAATGCTGATGCGTTTCTTCATGGCGTTTTCTTCTGCCGTTTTGATGGATCGGGCGAATTCCGAGGTCTCAGCTGTGTGGTGCATGGAGGCGAGGCCGTGCTCCACGAGCGCGACGGAGAGGTTCTCGTTGTCGACCCAGAGCCAGCCGATGAAGTTGCCAGCCTTGTCCATCTCCTCGATGGTGACGAGCACGTCGTGCTGCAGACACTTCTCCTTGGTGAACAGCAGAGCTTCTTCGCCGAAGGGTTCCGCGTCCTGCATCGGGCCTCCGCCGACCGCCGGCCGCGCGCCCCGCGGACAGTTGATCCCCGCGAGTAAGAACGTCACAAGCACGGACTCCTTGGGAATGTATATCCTCATGCGAGACCCGCTGGCGACGAATTCCACGGTCGCTTCTGTCTTTTGTGCCCTCTTGAGGAAGGGGAAGAACTTTCTCGCTTTGGCTGAGTCGCCGCTCGTGTCCTGGATGCGGTGCGTGGGAATGTCTTTCTTGGCGTGGACTCCGATGGCCGCTTTGATGGCTTTTTGTTCGGCTTCCAGCAGCTTGTCGTAGTGAGAACTTCTCTGGTCGTTGTCGTTTCTGTACCTAACTACTGTAGCATAACCTTTCGATACTAACGCTTCAGCAACATTGCTGTAACAATACAAAGAATGATATACAACACAATAATATTACAGTTTGTCAAAAGGAAACGGCGACGAGAGAAAATAATCATTTATTGTAAGTGACATTTTATACATTACATGAACATTAAATATGCTTTTTAAAACGCTAATATACTAATAAAATAAAATTAATCTGTTTTTCCCAACCAATGAGAAAGCAAACTAACAACAAATGCCTGAGTAAGTACTCACGTGCCCCCTGTGATCACTGTGCAGCAAATCTTCTCTGGAAAGTTGTCCTTAGCTGGCTGGATATAGTCGACGGTCACATTCACTTTCTTCCCCACGAGTTTCTTTCTGAGAAACTCGCGCGCTTCGAACATCCACGGGATGTCGTATAGCGGCTTGAAACCTTTGGGACGTGGTGACTGCTTGCCTTCTTCGTCTGGACTGTTCCTATAAAAATATGTATTTAATAGAAGCCCATCCCGGCTTTGCTTGTGTAAAACGTAATAAATTATACACCTAAACCTTCCTACGGAAACACATTATTTTTGGTGAAAACCGCATGAAAATCCGTTATCGCGAACAAACAGTCAGCCGCGGCAGCGGAGGTTTACAATGTTTTGTAATGTAAATTAAATCTGCATGTCTTTTTGTTATAAATAAATAATCTAACTTACTTTTCACGCGGCGGCCTGATGCTAGCAAGGAATATCTTTTTCTGGGTATTGTTGGGCATTTTGACGACGAGCGCGTCTCCATTGACGACCTCCATGACGGTGGCGGTGAACTCCTTGTCTTTGGCCGCGATCACTGGTGCGTTACTGACGTAGTTCGTCCAGATGCGAAGCTTCGCTTCTTTTGCGGCGCGCTCGGCTGCTCTTAGGGATGATGCGCCTGGTAGAAAAAATTATTTATGGTGTGTGGTTTTGTTGTTTTGTTATTGTGTTTATGTGTGATAAGTCACGTGTTTCAGATTTATAAGAGGCTTACACAAATCTGAAACTTGTGACTTAAACTTGTAAAATAAGGATAAGTGCATCATATTTTAAGGCCTTTGCTGCTTTTCGATTTCCTGTGGGACTGAAATCTTAATCGAAAATCCTGGAGCAAAAAGTGTTAAAAACGGGTGCATTGAATACATTTTTCTATAAACATCTATCTAACTGGCAAAGATTATTTATTTGCAAAAGCGACAAGCTTTATTACATCATCTCAACAATATCACATTTCAAATGTACGTCCATTGTCCTTTTCTTATCCAAAAAATGTATTGAGCTGAGTCTAGTTATAGGTATAAAGTACTCGTATATTTTCTAATAACTATGAGAAATTATTATCATGGTTCATCATGATACATTTGTTCATGATCCTCAAACTACATGAATTGACAATACAAAGGCCATAGCTGAATTATATATATTAATTATATATTCAGAGTGAATTAGAGTGCATGTTGTTTTTTAAATATAAATGAAATGAGACTTTAAATTTTTAAATGCAACTGTGCAACATGAGTAGCTTTTGATATTTTTTTTTTCTGTAGCTCTATCTTTGCTTTTGATAGATGAGAGGTAATTCGATTGATTGTTATGGCCTGCCCTAATGACATAGGTAAACATTTTATATTTATACTATACTAACAGTGTGATAAATGTTCCATAGAATGAGTAAGAGACTCAATCTTAATTTATAATAGAGATATCTATCATGTACCCATTTTACCAAACAAATGTTTCAGTATATTATAATTTCAAGGTTATGTTAACTGTTGGAATTAATACATATAAAAAAATTATGTAAACATTTAACTTGACCTCAAGCCCGCAACTAAATTATTTTACCCTTTTACCAGTGACGCAGTTTAAGGAGAGTAGGCGTCTTACAAAAGAAGACTGACGTGTAATATTTCCTAGTGAACCAATATTCAAATGTATAGATTGGGCTTTTACAACTACTTAATAATCTATTTATTTAGCCGTTAACTATCAATTTGTGTAAATGTGCTGAGTTTGAAGAAAGGGATCAAAATGGCGCCTTTTCTTTGTGAAAGTAATGTGACTACTTTAATTTTTTTTTACTGGGAGACTGACAAAGTAAGTCTGTGGATATTGACTATGATAAACTGTATTCCTTATGATATCAGCCAGGTTTTTATCGTTTGTTCATTGCATTTTCTGGTATAATCTTAAATACTTTTAATAAGGTAGCAGATTCCATATTATTCAATAAAACGTGGTACCTACTTCAGGTATAAAAGCAAGTACCATGTTGAATGCATGACACCATATTACTTTGTTAGCATTATTATTGACAGAGAAGCCATACTGGAATTCTCAAATTACCACCGTAGCATAAACATCAGTTCAGCTTAGTAGTTCAAATTGTGTCTTGTATTCGATTTATGTGCTTTATGATATGATAAATAAAATGATTAACTTTATGTAATTAGATTATTGATTACGCATTTAATATTTTTTTAGTAAAATAAGGAGAATTCGCGCTTATTTTATTACTACATATAAATTCATTGAGGTCATTCGATTGTTATAATAGGCTTAGACCAACATAAGAATAAGTACTTGGTAATTTAATAGGCTATTTCACTTAGTCCCAGATACTTTCTAAAATAACAGTTCTATTTATATGGAACTTGTATGTCAGTGATGGGTGTCGAAGTGACGTCATTATTTAAGTAAAACTGCAATAAGTGAATAGAATAATTATTGCAGTGCTCAGCTTTTGTATACATCTATAAAACTTACCAGACTTCATGACAGCGAGAGACCAATCAACGCATCTCGCGAAGCCCTGTCTTAGTAGTAATTCTGCGATGTTGCCTTGTGGATGTAGGATGGTTCCGACGAAGTTTGCATTGTTCACTGACTCTAGGATCACTTCCACATCTTTCTGCAGGAGTCTCGATTCCACAAAGTATCTGGCTTCATCAGCAAAAGGCTCAGAATCGCCATCTTGTTTGACCATTGGACACTGTTGAAGGAAAGAAAATCAGATTGTGCCAACACTAATACAAAATTTTCTATAAATGGTCAATATTGTATGCCATTAAAAATAGAGAATTTCAACACATATTTATGGTACATGTATATAGTTTGATGGCTCAGCAAACATAATCACGACCCAAAGATCACCAGTAACCGAACTTACCATACTTTCCGATCCTACACCACTTTTTACCAATCAGCATTTTGAAGATTTTATTAAATATATTTACGAATTTTTGTGAGAAGGTCAACTGGATAGAAAGGAGTTTTATACAGACCGGATAGATTCAAATGAGTAAAATGGTCCCCATAAGTGGCGTCCCCAAAGACAAATAATAATACTCACTCTGATTCCAGACATCATCAGGGTGATCTGGTAGTAGTCAGGCAGTAGGCATAGCCGCACGGTGGATCCGTCTCTGACATACTCGATGATGGCCTTGATGGGATGCCCATTGTGTTTGTTGACAAACTGCTTCGGGTTCTCAATGGAGGTTTTAATGTCACGAACATGATCCTACATAATAGAATTGGTATATAGATCACTTGCTTATGTAAGACTTTTATTTACTAAACACCTTTCGAAATTAAATCGATGAAGTCCAATAATTTTACTCATAAAACACTTCTGATATTAACAATAAATTTTCTAGAGTTCAGCTAAACTAACAGTGATGTTACATTTTTGTGACAAACTGTACTTACTTGGAGATCCGAAGCCCAGATGCCTTTGCCCTGTGATTTGGCGACATCTTCAATTTCCACGAGCCTTTTCAGTTGTGGTATATTTCTGCCTCCTTCTCTGACCTTGACCAGTCCTTCGGCTAGCAAAGTTTCTGTGACATTCTCGTCTTTAGTAGGGTCCTTTCCGGCCCAAACGGAACCATATTCTCTGGTCGCCGAATTTGGTGGTTTCTCCGCGGTGAAGATGACCTCTTTACCTACAAGCTTCTTCCTCAAGAATTCACGGGCTTCCCACGCATATGGCTCATCTTTCGTCTCGACGTCACTGATAAAAAATTGGGTTTGTTTAGTTTTCAGGTAATCAATGAGGAAAAACAGACATCAAATTACTGTGACTTCTAGCAAACATTTTCCTCGCTTTGCATTGATTTTTATTTAATATTAACATTATATTTCACAACAAATAAAAAAGTTTCATTCTATTCTAGGGTGGAACCACATGTCACTGTATACATGTAAGTACAGTAAGTATGTGTATTATAAAATAATATCATTGAACACCAAACACTGTGCAAACCCAGGGTGGTTCACCACTGTATAAAATTTTTGTTTATCTTATTATTCTATTTATATATTTTTCGTTTGTTTACCTTTATTATTGGATTATTTTTTATAACAACCCTTTAAAATTTGTATTTTGAACATCAAATGTACTATTATATAAATAAAAACTGATATATATCCATTTTATTTATACATTTATTGTTTATCGCTAAGCAATTAACCAAGGGAATTAGCAAAAATTCGCATAACATTGCTACATAATTTTAAAAATGATAAAGTAATTACCATCATTAAGTGCAGATTTACTCATACACATTTTTATTAAAGTATTAAATTAACAAATGTGTTGATAATCATAATAACTATGTTTAATAAAGATTCATTTTTAATGATCTCTTTGTTAATTTTTACTTGCCCACTTCAAAATTAGCCAATTAATACCATAACACAGTGTATTTATCAAATACAGGTATTATTCCAAGAAGTTATATTATTGTATAACTGATTCTATTTTTCAGTACATTTTGTTATACACTATGTTATAGTATAACTTGATGGTTTAATCCAATATTTTTTATGGACTCACTATATTTCCAGTACCATAGTCAATACCAGCATATATTCAGGAAGAATTGCTTGATACATCAAGCAAATTGTATCTAAGATGAAATGGATTAGTTTGAAACAAGGTGACTACATCTGAACAATTAACAAAATAAGCAGTTTTAATGATAGACAGACACTGAAAACATATTGTAAATCAATATAATACGAATATTCATGTTTTAATTAAACTTTGTTCTATTTATACTTTTTCTTATAAGGCCACGTTTGTGATTTTTTGTTGCATATGTATTCTTTTTCTGTCCTTTTATTATTGTTGCAATAAAGATTTGTGTTTATTATATAAAAATCGTAAATATTGACAATATCATACTTATGCATTCAGTGTAGTCATAGTCAGAACTGTGTGCAATATCTGTACATTGTAATGTATGAAACAGGAATTATAGAGGAACATTGTAAGATGTTAAGGAGTCTTGTACTTTGGCTGCCAGCTTTTATGTGTGATCTTAAAATAATATTTTGGAGTAGCAGACAGGCTGAATAGTTCAAATTGCTCATTAGTTCCACTAATAAAACATCATAAACAATTTAAAAAATACTATATGAATGTCTTACCTTTTTAGGGCATATCTAAGGTAATACCTAGTGAGCAACAAGGCTTAGTTAGATTTAAATATCAGCAGATGCTACAACATGAAAAGCGACCACTTAACACAAGATTGAAAGTGATTTATGAATATTTGGCTTCCAACTAACAACTTCTAGATAGCCTAAGTAATGATGTCATCACATTAATCTATAAATCTGGCCATTAAAAAACATACACATCACACTATGTTTATAATTTAGCCACTTTATTATTAATTATGATTGAAATTACATAAGATAGTCAATAAATAATGAATTTTGTCATTATGAATAAAATTACATATATCTGCAGTGTATAAAATATTAGAAATATGGTTGAAAAGAGATAACATAATGAGCAGTATTCCAGCGGTAACACCTTACAGGTAATCAATCATTACAACGATTGTGTAACTCAATGATAAACACAAACTAATATCTAAATTGTATTTCAGAAAGATGGGATTATCTGGTCTAAGAATTGTCTCTTAAATTCGCAATAGCATATAAGATTTAGATTCATGAAATGTAATTCAGTACAATCACTTTCACTTTCAAGGTAGCAATATTCAAGTATTGGGATCACAGGTAAAAAGAGTAAATTGAGTGGCCAAGTTGTGAATTAGCCAAGATGTTATAATTAAGAAAAAAAAACACTTTTTTAAATTATTAGATGCCATGGTTGGGTGTTAATGAGATAAAGCACATAGATATAATATGAAGGATATAAAAATATTGATCTGTATGTGAAGCTTACTTTAGTTAAAAAAAATATAAATATATAGAAGTAACAAAATATTTTTACTAAAATAATCTCAAATTCAGGTTGAAATTCTTGATAGGTATATGAGGTTTTGAATACTATGTAGGAACTTACTTGTTAGCTGTTCTTTGACGAGCAAGCTTCGGAGCCGTGACGCCAGACAATGCGATCACTTTTTCTGGTGGGGGACCTCCCTGGGGCTGCTTCCTTATTACTATTGTATCTCCCGACAGAACCTAAAATAAACATAAAATCATATTTCCTGAAGCAGATATTGAAATGCGCTCTACAGAAGAGTTACAAAGGAATTCGGATGACAATCGGTACGCGACGCGACCTTATTCTTCCCAGACAACATTCCATCTGGCGAACGGAAAATAAGTCACACAATGAATTTCACACTAACATTTACCAATTCCTGTAGCCTGTTTTCAACAGATCTATTTAATTATGCTTTACCTATGTGTATGATATGGTGCCAACAAGGCAAACTATAAGAAATCGGCACGAGGTGTACACCAATGGTGTAGATGAAACTTAAAAAACGTGCAATTAATGTATTACCTGCTTCACTATTCCGATTTTATAAGCAGGAGTCGGTGCTGGAGCACTCATTTTTGATGGTAAAATATACTGTTAACACGATCAACGATGATAAAGTTAAAAAATACTGAGGACTGAACAACTAACAAGACTGGCGAAACGTGGCGGGTCGCCGGTGTTTCCACTTTCAAAAAAGGTTGACAATAGATAATAAAAACTTAATACTTTCTCCCACACGCTACGCGATGGCTACGCGTCATCACTTTAGAGATGTATTAATCGGTAAATTACCGAATGTTAGAAATCGAATCGATTAGCTAATAATGTGGAGAAAGTCGTGGTTTATGTCATTTATTGCAATAAAAGTCGTGGTATATGTTATTTATTACAATAAAATGTGATTACGTTTAAAATAATATCTGGTATGTCAAAACTTCTTGTATGGAATAGTATGGGGGCATGAATTTAGTAAGTACTATTTTTTGTGGGATGCTCTATGACCGAAGCGAAATTTGAATGTGTCCCCTTCATGGATTTAGTAAGCACCCATGGATTTAGTAAGTATCGAGTACCTACTAATTCCATGTAAGGCCAAATCACATTTTACATCACACCACATATATGTATAAATGATACACATATAAGCTAACTTAATTATGTTTGGTGATGTATCTTAGTGATAATGTTAGTGATTGTACTCCTTTTCATGTTTTAAATCTTAAAATCGAATTCAAGTACGATATGATGGTTTGATCGAAACGCAAATTGCCATAGAGAATAGTGTGTTCGTACAATGTTTTAAGGTTCATACAGTGATTGTTTATATACGGGTGGTGGATGGTGGTGGTCTCGGCTGTGATTACGTGTACTGCACTTCTTTGTAAATTACATACATTTTGTAAATTTCCTTCCAATCTGCTCTTTAAATAAATACCTAACGCCAAATCTACACTAGAAATAAATTCTTGCTATCTCTTTTTATCATTAGTGTGATAAAAAGATATCTCTTTACCTCACTTATGCCAACGAATGTGTTTTCTATCGGAAACTCATTCATTGGCATAAGCTTTGGGAGTGTGAAAGCAAATAAAAATTAAATAAGCTTTTATTGCTGTTTGATCCTCTTATTCACTGCAAAGTTGATGCCTATATTAGCGAAAAATGTGTTTTGTCTCGTTCTATCAATGTAAAATATTGTAAAGTACGATAGTGACAAAACATATTTTAGCTTAGATTAGATTTAACTTTTTTTCTGATTATGAGTATCAATGTTTCAATACATTTAAATCTTATGTATTATTCATAGTAATCAATTTAGAAATATTATAAACTAGCTGCCCGTCCCGACTTCGGTCGGGTAAAAACACAATAAATTATACACCTAAACCTTCCTTAGGAATCACACTATCGAATGGAGCCCGTTCAGTAGTTCGTTGTGTTTATCGCGAATATAGACAGACAGACGCGGCAGAGGACTTTACTATGATAATACTCACTTTTACTTATGAATTACCAGCTAGAATAATTTAAAACCACAGACCATTTAGCCTTTAAAACACAAGTAGATTGTATTTGTGTGTTCGAAGCAGAAAACTAAGCTCGAGGCGGAGTCATAGTTTCACGCATGCCTCGCTTGTGTACTTTAAGAAACAACACTATTCCCATAGACTATAGAATTTAGAAGTTTCATCCAATCAGAGCACGACCACCATATCGACAACGAAAGAAACGCGCTAATGGGCGGGAAAACAGGGCGGATTTAAATTTTGATATCCTTTTAAAAAAAAATCATATCTTTATATTTCTGTGTAGATATTATAAATAATATATTGTAGTATAGTGTATATATCATTACCAATAATTTGTAAGTAAGTTTTAAGCCTTTTTTTATTACTTATGGATTTGGAGCCGGGCCCTTCTTCTGCATCTTCAGCAAATCGATGTTTTTTGTTGATGAAAATGATCATTCAAATATTGCAGAGTTTGTTAACATCAAAAACAAAAAGAAAGAAAAGAAAAATAAATTATCTAATTCTTTCAAAACTAAACATACAGATAAGCAATTGTTAATGCGGCCCCTGCAGCAGGCTCTGGTGTCAGAGAGTTTGATTTTAAATAAGAAAACGCCAAATATCTCGGGTCATCCTTGGAGGTCGAATCTTCTCTCGAGCCTACTTCAGTGACTCAAAGGGCACCTAAGTTGCTGAATCTCCATATAGAACATTTTATATGCAAACTGACCCTGGTCCATATATGGCACAAGCAACTCTGATATCAGAACCTATGTCAGTTACCACACTGCATCCCCTGAAGTTTGGCAGCTTTTTGATGAAGAACCGATTAGGAAATATACTTCAGGACAGTATTAAACGAATAGGGAGGAACCACATTTCATTTACTTTTAAAACATATAGTGATGCGAACAATTTCTTAAATGTAATGTCTAAAAATTTAGATTATAAGGTTGCCATCCCAACATTCAATATTTGTAAGACGGGCTTGGTTAAGGGAATCCCATGAATGAATATGTAAATAATATGAATGAATATGAAATGTAATGGATATTAAAATGAATTTACGAATACCGGACGGGTATGGGTACTCAATCTACGGGACTTAACTATTGATATAGTTAAGTCCCGTAGATTGAGTAGGAGGACTGTAAACTCAGACTCAGTTTCATGGACTCCTACTCAGTCAGTGGTCCTAACCTTTGATGGACAGGCCTCGCCCTCAAGAGTTTATTCCTTCTTTTGAGCATCCCAGTGAAACAATATATTTTTCCAACTATTCAGTGCTTCAATTGCTGCCGTTTTGGTCACACTAGAAATAACTGTAGGAGTAAACCGAGATGCAGCAAATGTAGTGGGGAACACAGTGGGCTCTCATGCCTGGTGACTGAATATATCTGTGTCAATTGTTCTGAACCTCACATGGCAACAAATAAGCTGTGCCCTGAGTTCAATAGGCAAACAAATATCAAAAAACATATGTCTGAAAACTCAACTTCTTATAAGGAAGCAGCAAAGCTATTTCCCTTTAAGAATTCTCATTTAGCGACTTCCTTGCAATCCTCACATCCTCCCTCTTCGAATTCTGTTCTTGATAATAACAATATCCATTCTTATAAGAAAAATATTGTTAAGAAACCTAAACAAGCACCAAGTCATTCTCCAGGTTATGATAAGCAGGAACATAATTCCTTGATACGCTCCATCTCCTTTGAAGAAACTAGAACTACAGGTACAGCTCTCCCAGCAAATAAAAAATTTTTACCCTCATCAGAGTGATTTTATATAGATAGAAATAGTACCGCTACATTTTACCTTTCGGCATGCAATACTGAAATACAATTTTAATAAAAAATTAAATTCAAATTTTAAGTGTAAGATAATAAGTCAAGTAATGTGCACATTCCATTTCAATTCAGTTATACAATTCAATATAATAATTTTATATTAATTTCAAATATATAAAAATAATAATAATTAAAATACCAATTTATAAAATGTCAGAGAGATATTCGTCAATACTATAATATTTAATAAATTTTTTTAGCAAATTTAGGACATTACGTTTGAACTGTACATAACTTAACGACAGTATGTAATTTGGTAGATAGTTATATAATCTTGGTGCCTGAAATACGCAGTTGTTATGGAAATATCCAGATTTACTTATTGGACAACATTCTTTGTCAGGATATCTACTACTATTACGTTTTGTGTACAAATGAATATTCCTTTTTACAAATGTTACACATTCAAATATGTATAAATATGGGACTGTAAGTATTCCTAAATCCTTGAAATAGGATTTACTACTGTCGGTCTGCTTCTGCAATTTACAAATTGCTCTTATGCATCTCTTATGTGCTCTAAATACTACTTCCTTTTCGGTAGAATTTCCCCAAAACATAATTCCGTAACGCATGCATGAAACATATGCATGGTAGGTAACTAACACCGCTGATTTATTGACTACTTTACCAAGCATGTAGAGAGCATAGGAGAACCTGTACAGCTTATTACAAACACTTTGAGCATGCAGTTTCCATCCAAGGTTAGTGTCTATGTGGATGCCTAAGAATTTCGCATTATTTACATCAGAAACTTTAGAGCCTAAATATTCTACGTCCATTGCATGAGATTTTTTCTTTGATCACGAAAACGCATAATTTTTGTTTTGTCCATATTTATCTTTAAATTATTAGATTTCAACCAATTTATAATACCTTCCAAGGAGTTGTTTATTTCATTTTGTTAGGTTATGTTATCCTTTCCTATAAAAATAACGGTACTATCATCAGCAAATAATACTACTTGATGATTTATTGCTTTTGGGAAATCATTTATGTAGATAAGAAACAGTAATGGTCCGAAGATACTAACCTTGTGGGACTCCACAATGGAGGGTTCAAGTCTTGGATATGTACTTTTTTTCAGTTTTTAGCTTCGGGAAGTGTTATCAACACTTGTTAACAACCTTCTTCTAACCTTCCTGAATCCATTGCTGTTACAATAATAAACAATATTTCAATATCAATTTTAAATATAGACACGGATCAAGTCCTCCAGTGGAACTGTAAAAGCATTACACCTAAAAACATGATATAATCAATTCGATTAACTTATATAATTTATTTCTTTTAGCTATTTTTGAGACTTGGTTAAAACCCAAGTCCAACTTTCATATCCAAGGATTTCATATTCTTCGACATGATAGAACTGATGGATATAGTGGCACAGTCCTTTTAATTCGCAATAATCATACTTTCTCTTTAATGGCCATCCCTTCTTTTAATTCTAAAACTCTTCAAGCAGTTGCTGCTCAAGTGGGTGAAGTAACTTATCTTTCCACATATATCTCTGAAAAGGATTTATATGCTCTTCCTATATTAGATAAAATCATTGATTCTCTGCCTAAGCCAGTAGTAGTATTAGGAGATTTTAATGCCCATCACTCCTAATAATTATAACATGGGAAATGGCTTGATGGAAATTATACATGACAATAATTTATGTGTGTAAAATGATGGTTCTCTAACTCGTCGTCCAGTACTAGAACAAGCACTAGCCATGTTGATATAACCCTTAGCTCTCCCGAGTTGTCCTCTTTACTAAGCTGGGAATGTTTATCACTTTCCGGTAGCAGTGATCACTACCCAATACTTATTTCTATTCCTTCTGATAAAACAGGTTCTTTTTCTCCATTACCTTCTCTTTTTAAGTATAGATTAAATAATTGTGATTGGGAGTCGTTTAGCCGTACAGTAGAAGATTATATCGAGCCACTTCCCGCATTATGTGCTACAAATTTGGAAAACATAAATAAAGCATATGATAACCTTATCACAGCATACTGGACAGCTGCAGACAAACACATTCCAAAAAAGAAAGTTGCTAGTAATAAAATACCCTTTCCCCCGTGGTGGGATAAAGAATGTACAGAGGCTATTAATAAAAGAAATGAAACAGAACAGTCAATTAAAAATAATTTAAACTTGAATGGCTATCTGTTGTTTAAATATACTGAAGCAGCCACCAAAAGACTTCTGCGTAAAAAGAAAAGAGATGGATGGAAACGCTTTTGTTTAAATCTTTCTCCCGATGTACCGTCGTCTGTAATTTGGAAGAAAATAAGAATGTTTAGAGCATCTACAGTAGCTCAGGCTAGGAATTCAAATTCTGTAGATTGGATTGATCCGTTTTTAAATAATCTTGCTCCCAGCACTGTTCCAAATTCTAATAAATTACCCTATATGTACTGTTTATCTGAAAATGTTAGTAACATTTTATCTTCTCCCTTTTCTTTAGTTGAGCTTCAGTTGGTTTTAAACAGACTATCAAATTCTTACTTCCTTACTCTTTTATAATTCGTTCCAAACCTCTTACTCTTACATATTTACTAAACTTAATCAATGCGTTTGTAGACTCAGGTTCGATCCCTCCTTCGTGGAAACATCAAATTATTATACCTATATTAAAACCCCACAAAGATTCTAACGATCCTACATCGTTTAGACTTGTTGCTCTTTCATCCGTCTTGGCGAAATTGGCAGAACATTTAATCAAACAGAGATTGGAATGGTACATAGAACATAATAATCTATTTCCCCCTTCACAGTTTGGATTTAGAAAAGGTAAAAGTGTTGCTGATAGTCATGCTTTATTTACCACAGATATACTAGCGTCCTTTACAAAATCAGAATCAGTTGTTGCTGCATATTTAGATATTCATGCTGCGTATGATAATGTTGACTTAATTAAATTAAGCGAGAAGATGCAAAAATTGGGAGTGCCATTGAAGTATGTAAATTTTATCTTTAATTTATATTAAGAACTATATCGGTGTACGTTCCTGGATTTGAAAATAATAAACGAACTATTTGGAAAGGCGTTCCACAGGGGTCTGTACTTAGTCCCCTGTTATATAATATTTATACTTATGACTTACATTCGAATATAGATCTGGAATCATGTTGTGTATTACAGTAAGCAGACTTGTGTACTACAGGAGATTTGAAGGCCTTCAGTGCTCAACTTACAAATATTATTGTCATTCTGTTTTTTCATACGATTACGATACTTTAATTTTTGAGCCAAAAGTAAATTTGTCCCTAGGCATTGTCAAAGGAACAAGATTAGCAAACTCTAAATTTATCTCGTATATTAAAGATTTGGATTCTAAACCTGAAGTATTCTATACAGATGCTTCTAAATGCTTAGACCCTAATAATAATAGTGTAGGAGCTGCCTTTTTAAGAGATTCATAAGGCATTATCAACTTTTTAAATATCCAATTTTATACTCTAACTTTATAGGAGAAGGCATGGCTATTCTTGAGTGTATTAGATATATTATTTTGAACAAAGTTAAAAACTTTTACGTTTATTCAGACTCGCTTAGTTTTCTTCAATCAATTTTATCAAATCCCTTCAAAAAACAATCTTCTTGTCCTCTAGCCCCTGAGGTCAAATGCCATTTAAAACAATATCATAATTTAAATTTACATGTCACTCTAGCTTGGATACCTGGTCATTCGGGTATCCAAGGTAATGAATTAGTCGATGGCTTGGCAACTTTAGCAGTATCACAGGGAAATGCTGAAAATTACTTCGTCTACTGTCAAGACCTCCTGGTAGTTCCACGAGAGTATCTTTTGAAAGAATGGAACTCTACATGGGAAAGGTCTAGTAAGTCAAAGGCAGGACATTATCGACGCCTTAATGCAGAACATTATCTAAAACCTTGGTTTTCAAAACTGTTTTTTGATAGAAGGGTTACTTCTACCATATGTAGACTTAGATTTGGTCATTGTTGTATTGCTACTCAATTACAAAGAATTGGTGTTCTTAGTAAAGATATATGTGACTGCGCTTTAGTTGAAGAAGGTGATATTGATCATCTTCTGTTCAGATGTCCAAAATATGACTCAAAGCCTCTTTACCAGTTCCTTATAGAACTCCGTGCTCCTCTTCCTTGTAAATTCCTTTACAGATTTTAAATATATTAAAGCTCTTGCTTCTTTCCTTTCTTACCATAATATTTATGTTTAATACTATTTATTTACCCTTACATTACATATGATAATATATGTATTTATTGCCCTCATTCTTCAACACCGCCTAAGTCCTATCCTATCGTCCAATAACAATGTAACTCGACACTGGCAAAAATAAGCTTTATTTAAGAAGTTTGATTGCCACAAAGAAGAAAAGAAAAATAAACGCGCTAAATTTAAATCATCCAATTGCGCCGGTCCTTCTAAATCTATCCTAGAGCTACAGTCAACTAACAGCACTGCATGAACCTCCATGGCGCGGTAATAGCGGCGAGTTTGCAGTGAATTTTGATAGGTTGACGTCCTGTTCTAATTTTAATTTTATTATACTTCCATACCTATATATTTTTTAAAACGTTTTTGAAAAAATATATTAAAATAACATAAACTGGAAATCCGGAATAATATTAGTTAGTAAATATCTATACCTTTATGTTTTATTTCCATAGGAATTTTTCGTCATAGGTTTCATTGCACTTGTATATCGAATGTCATATAACATGGATTTATAATACCAAATATTATAATAATAGATACATATACGTGGATAAATATTATGTTATGAATTTGGGATATATATATCCGTAGGCAGCTAGCACGTTGACCTGATGCAAAACGCCTATATTTGTCTGCTTTTTGGACTGCTCGAAGGCAATCGATCTAGAGAATTATAGCAACTTCCCATTTAGGTTACAACTATATTTAAATTTTAGTTGATACCAAATACTTATTTGATTTAACAAAGTTGTCTGTCACGTAGACGGAGTTTGTATCAATAACATTACAAATTAAAAAATACAGAACCCTATTTATAAATTAGCGTTCGTCCTTAAAACATATCCCCAGAGTTACGCTGACATATATATATATATATGCTGGTTCGCAGGTTCACATGCTAGCCTAGGCAGATTGAAAGTTTGCCAAGCTTTCCATAGCAGCCTGAGAATTCGTTTTACACAGCGGTTATACAGCGATCTACGGGTCCCGTAAACAATAATGCATTCAGGGTACTGCTGGAGTTGTCGTGGCGCTGCAGCGCGTCTGGCATGTCTGCGGAAATAGGCGTGAACAGGTTCGCCGCTATAGTGAAGTTGAGGTTCCATATTGGTACGACTGCGGTCCAATCCCTATTCAGACTCCTGAAGGTCACCACCGTCGAACACCACCGTCTTCGCACGGGTAAAACCGTAATAAAAAAACCTATCACTCCGGAAAGTTTCGTCTATTTCTGTGCCAAATTTCATCAAAATCGGACCAGTAGTTTTTGAGTTTATTCATTACTAACAAAAACAAATCAATAATACTTTGATTGGAATTTGTTTGTGTATCATATAAATAAATAAATATTAGTATAGATATGGATTTTAACATACTATAAACATAGCTTTTAAATACTGCTTACTATAAAACATTATAATCACTTAGTTTGAAATAAAATCTTTTCATTTCAAAAAAAGGACGGCGAGTATATACATCAAGACTAACAAATCATAACCCTTTCCTTGCAGTCGGATAATAAAACATTGGCATATAAGAATCGATATACAGAAGTAAAAGTAATTTTCAAAAATGGAACAAAATAAATGACAAATGACTGACTGCACTTTTCAATCAATTCTACCGTGAGCTCCGTGAAGTATGATTTGTATTATGTAGCATTTTTCAATTCCGCTAGTCACTGTTGTTCATGTATTTTATCAAACAGTGAATTATTAACCTAAACAGTTTTAAGTTGAAGAAGTGTTAAAATGGCTAATGCAGATTTTAGAAAGGATGTTACAATGCCAGTTCGTCCCAGGAGCGTTTATACAGCACATTCATATAATCAGGTGCGTAATGCAAGATTTTTAACCATAGTAACCTAATCGTCATTCGATCGAACAATCTTTCATCTAATTGAAAAAAGTATACCTATAATTTCCCTATTTTTCGCCACGGCAGTAGACCATACTGATTAGTATTTATTGAAATACTGGATGGAATGGGTATGTACGTTGTTATGCCTGGTGCTTGTGAACAGACTACTTTTCTAATCCAGCTCCTTACCTAACTGTAGTGTGTGAGATGCTCGTTAACGTCAGTTTGCTAACTTCCACTACAGCACGAACCGTCACTCAGACGCATGCAAGTCTTTGAAGAAAAGGCGGCGGTGAAGTTCGTTACTTTGCGCGCCGCTTCTTTACCTGCGCAAAGTTCTAAGCACAGACATATTGAAGTATGCTTATATGTTGCGATTTTAAGTAAATTTTTGACTTTAATATTAAGTGATATATAACTACGTATAATCATCCTAGTGAAATTGAATGGGAGCTTTTTGAACGACTTAAGATTCTACGGCAACTGACGATAATTGTAGATGACGATGATGGTTCCCTAGCTTGTGATCTGTTGTGGTTTTAAACATTTTTTGCCTGTATAGAGTTTATTTAATTATTAACGTTACTCAAATCTATAGGTAAATCTATAGGTATGTAGGTACCGTGCTTTATGTGCCTGGTTACATTATATCCGTTTATCTGAGAGGCCAATAGCTCTTAACAAAATTTGGTTTTTCAATTTCGAATCAAAAAATATTTCAATCATCTTTCAATTTATTTATTATTATGATAATTCACTTATTAGCTAAACCCTAAGGTGGCTGTTATGTGCTTTGTATATCCTTGGTTGTTGGACTGTTATTGAGCAGTATTTGCTTGCTAGGAACTGACGAATGTGTTGATTTTCCTAAAAAAAAGGCATTATTCCCAAGCGACGGTCATTTTTACGAAGATCAAATAGGTACTACAGAGTTCATTCGCTCGCTGGTCTTACATTTCGTTATTTAATCTCACTACCTACCTAAATTGGTTACAGGAAGAATCTGATTTGTCTGCTTTCCAAGACTACAGCAAGTTTCTGGAAGGTGGCTTGGGACAGGCGGAGCTGGTGGGCGCGACCGGCTGGCAGCCGCCGTGGAGGGCGCCACTGCAGCGCAAGGCGCCGTTCTATCCAGGGGATGACATCTACCATGCCGACACCTGGAGGGAATTGGAGGCAAGCTTATTTTTTATTCCACAGCCAAGTATCAGCTATCGAATAGCAATTGTTACAACGATAGTGACAATTTCGTGGGCCGTGACAGAAGCTTTACGATCATAAAGCTTAATTATTTCTGGCAGAAAGTGACCAAAAATAAATAGCATCTAGACTCGGATCTCGTTTGATTAGGATTATATACCCATTGTTCTATCCGTCCGTTCCCACTAGTAGCTTAGATGTGGCGACGTGTCGAGATGATTATCTATTACATATATATCATAACGCAAGCAACCAAATAGCATACAGCTAATGTAACAGAATTTCTCGTCTGGTCGCTTTTCTGGTTTATTTATCAGTCAATTTTGAGGTAGATCAAACATTTTGTAGTTACAGTACCCTGATCTGCGACACATTTAGTTTCAAACAGCTGTGGCATTAATTTGTGACATTCCATGGTTAAAGTTACCATAGGACCACTCAAGGACATGCATACATCACATCGTCACATCTATTTTCTGAATCATCAGGTGACTGATGTGGTTGGAGGCGCCGGTTACAATGCTTCAGTAACTCCCCATGGCACTGTCTGCTTGAGACTGAGAGATCGAGTCAAGTAAGCTTAATTACTTTAGTTCTAAGTTAGTCAAGTAACCCTATATTAGTTCTTTAAATCTTCTAGCAGCTAATATTTCGTTTTAAACTCTGTTGGTATGTCAGCCACATATAAATTCATAATAAAGTCAGCTAGTTTGTGAAATGATAGCACCCTCCGTGAGTAATAAGACTCTCTCTCCCTCATGTTTTTAGTTGCATTCGGGGCTGTGAAGCCCGGTGTCAGCGTAAAAAATAACTTTATTTTTTGAAGATTCGGCTGTGGTTATACAACCTAGTGTCTGTCTGATGTTAACATTTCTAGATAGTTAATGCTATCGTTGCCTATCAGCTACTTAGGCTATGAGTCTGTTTGTCGCCTGCTCGTGGGTCGAAATGTCACAGGTTCGAATCCTACTGGTGCTACATGAGTTTGTATACCAATCTGACTCATTAATGAGCTCAGCCATGAGGAATACGGCTATGAAGAAGGTATGTTAAGTAATCCACTGGTCTACATTGAAAGGGTGGATATGACAATCGACGGAGCAGTGCGCGTGACCAACGCCAAGAACAATATAATTCTCGCGCTGTCTCGGTCGGGAGCAGCCGCCGCGCTCATTCATCCCAACGGACGAGTCTACCACTACGGCTCCCGCGTCGAGATACAAGCCCGACACGTGCAGGGGAACAACAAGTTAGCTCCTCTTCCATTCGTTATTCTCATTGACACAAAATTACGCGATGCGACGTAATACGAAAGTATGGACATTTAAGTCTGTAGGTATAGTATAGTCGCTTTAATAATTTACAACGTGTCCATTGTCATCGCATCGGGTTGCGTCGCAACGGGGCCCGCGCACTTTCTCCATAAGGACGCTAGGTTGGACTATATCATTACATCCTTACATATTACAAAATAGTTCTCTGCCGCGTCTGTCAGTTCGCGATAAACTCAAAACTACTGCACGGATTTTTATGCGGCTTTTACCAATAGATAGTGTTTCCTGAGGAAGATTTAGATGTATTATAAGTTGGGTGTATAATTAATTAAAACAAAGTCCAGGGGGCTTACCATCATCTCTTAACGCGATCATCTTTACGACCTAAACTGAACTGCATCGCAAATTCGTACCATCGACTTAATTTTTAGTATGAATGCGATTCATTTTAGGTGCCTAAATTGAACTGAGTTGCATTGGAATCGTTCTGTAAAAGTTGATGGTAGGCCTGCTGTGCCACACCTGTGTCTGGTCGAGTTAAACTCAAACTATAGGTACTGCACGGATTTTCATCCGGCTTTTATCAACAGATAGCGTGTTTTCTGAGGAAGATTTAGATGTATTATAAGTTTCCAACCTAGCGACGCCGGTATGTGTCGCTAGTTGTAAATATTTTTTTAATACGTTTACCTCTGAACCCCAAGCGTCAAAAAGGAACTGGTGGTACCTAGTATTCGTGGTAGATCTAGATTGTTAAATCTATTTGTACTGTATCGTAAAGCCGTGAAGTGAGTTGCTGTTTCAACTATTAGTTTAACCTGTATATCTGCGATCCTGCGGAGGAAAAATAATAAAATGTGACGCGAATCAGAACGTGAAATCTTCATCGGCTGTTTGTGTGCTGCCGCCGAAATGTGCAAATGTGTGCGTGTGCTGTGTGGAGGTGTGTACATTGACAGATGATGGTGACTGGGGTGCATCTCCCATACATGTGTGAGTTGTTAGGAGGGTGACTGAACAAACGTTACTCCCCGCTCCCTGTCGCCCTGCCGCCCCTATCTCGTCCTCGCTACACACACCTGGAACTGCAGGGCTGTGCCGGGCCGGTTGCGAAATCCTGGACCACAAAATGTTACATGTTGAATTGTCACGCTCTAAAGTAATTTGAACGCATTTTAGTATTCTTTTGATAAATGGCTATGAGTTGCAAATAATAATTCTATTAGGTAGATACTTTATTGGTATGCGAACAAATCTTATGATGACACCAGTATTTATTCGATATAAATAAAAAAACCCTCATTTTCAATCAATGATAATTTTTCCCAATCAATATTAACAAAATGTTTCGTTTTTATCAAATATTCAATTTAATGTTATATATACAAACTGGACAAAATTTATAAAGATTACAAATTCTTTCGTTTCGAAAGAGGACACCACCCACAAAAATGTTTAATATAAAAATAAAATTAAGTATTTGTTTTAAAACTGCCTAAATCCATTCCTTAGTTCCGTACATCACATTGGAGTATAGTTGGTAGGTACATTGAGTGAAGCGCGGGAGAAGTAATAAATCAATAAAGCTTAATTATGAAGCGTATGGAACGAGTTGGGGTAGGTAGGGTGACGCCTTCGATGTACCTACTAATAATGTAAGCGACAAAAAGATATTTCTGTGGGAATTGATTTGTTTTTTTTTTAACGGGAATAATTCAAGCAAAAATTTTAATGTCGATTTTTTATTACTTAAGACTTTATACATTGTGGGCATCGGGGGAGCGGGTGGGTGTGTTGGCGTCAGTTTTACACAGTGCACTTGCTCTATCTGGGCCCTGCTTTCCCGCAATATTGACCCGCGTCGGCGCATTTTGCTTCCCTATGCAAATTGCATCCGCCTGCAAGTTCACGTCAGTCTTATCTCTACGCACCCAATTGCATATAGTTGAGAATTCTCTTTGAACTCTTCGAATTTAACTAGTTGTTCGCCGCGAACTGAGACCTCGCGAAAATAAACAATTTTAATGAGTTTCTACAAAACTGTGAATATTTCAAAAACGCCCTACATTTTTTTTGCCCCACGAACTTCTATGGATAGATCCTACATACCTTTTAAATTTCATCAAAATCAGACCAAAGGTTCGAAAGTTCGTTATAAATAAACGTACATATGTACATACATACATACATCATACAAATGTACAACGTTAATAAGTAAATACATAACGAGCTTCAATATAAGTTTTTATTTAGGACTCCGTCAAATGCAGTTTTCCAAAAGGGTTCCATCTACAAAGTGTGAGAGCCGCTGGGTTAGCAAAGGTAAAATTTAGGCCTGCCTCAATTTTAAATTTCTGCAAAAAAGTAATGCATTTTGACGCGTAGACACGTACCACTTTCTGATATGTCAAGGTACGGTTTGCCTGCATTCTCTGTTCCTAATCTGGCTGCTCCAAATTGCATATCGTGTACATGGTCAATATAGTGATCTCCACAAACAATGAGATTCAATATAGTTGCAACAATGAGCACCATCCTATTTTTATCGTTCCGAATGTGGCGCACCTTAGTGAGCATTCATATGGATAGTCTTATTAAGACTAATCATCTACTAAACTACACTATTAATATTAAGCAGGTAACGATTAGACTCAGGTGAGTCAAATCGAAATTAATGGGTATTTAGCAGGCACTGTCATAACTATTGTGATGAATAATAGTGAATAATTAACTCTCAATTGCGTTCTGGCTAAGTACGTCGTAAATTAGTGGTAGATTGGCTTAACGCCTAGTAGTGCCACTTTCTCAAGTTTTATTAGTATGTAAATTAGCATTTAATTTCTTATTTCAAATTGTCTCGTAGTCAGTACTCCAGATTTCCGGTCAATTATGTATCTAATTAAAAAAATGTAGTGAACCACGTACCAAGTACTTTATACTTACTGTTTCTTATTGTGTGTGATATTTCTAACACTGGTCTCAGCTTTGTCAGCAGATATTAGATATATTTCATAAGGCCGCACTGACGTTGCAGTTGCCTACACCGACATCCATCACCATTGGCAGCTAATACTTAAGGCTAGGGCCAATTAGGATTTTCATAAAACGTACTGTCTTTAAACGTCAAACTGTATGTGCATTTCAAATATGTGCCTCTAATTAATTATTGTATTTCCGTAGGTACGCGAAGATGTGGTACAAGGGAGTTTCGTTCACTGCGGAACAGTGTGCGCTGGTGTATTTGGTAGACGCTGCGGGCACTCGGACCACAACGGACACCTTCCTCGACATGAGCCAAGACTTCACGCTCAACGTGTTCTACAAGTAAATGTGTTATTGAATCTTCACTAAGATTAACGACCGAGGATCTGTCTGTCATCAGGTCGTTTGCCCGGTGGCTACCCAGCCGTTGAGCCTCGGAGCCCAGGGACTACGCTCATTAACGACTGAAGATAGACTTCGAATAAATCATCTCCCGTTAGCTATTAACTACAATAGTGACTACCAATTCAGACCTTATCCATACTTTAAGTAAAAAGCCATCAGTTGGTATAAATGGCTGAATTGGCATGTTTGTTACTTTTTTCTCCTCAATGATGGCTGAAGGCAGTGGGATTGTCTTAACTACTCTCTGAATCATATTTTAACGTGTAGGGAAAATCAAATAATCATGATTCAATGATCCCAAAAACATTGCATTCTGCCGTAATAGCAGTACACCGAGATAAGGAAGTAAGATACTAACGATGGTGTATGTTGACGTCGTGAACACCCGAGATGTGGACAAATAAAATGTCTCATGTATAATTACAACCAGGTCGATCAAAGGCTAGTCTTACATATTGTACCTAACTAAACTTGTTTGTTTTCAGCGAGTCCGCCGGGTTATAATTTATATTATTCCCAATGGAATAATGGAGTTTCCAATATTTCCGGCTGGATTTTCGTCAATTACGTACTTTACAATCATGGAATAGATTCTTTCTGAGCAGGTGTCGTATAAAAAGCAGATCCCAATGGGCCGAAACGTAGTAAGGTTGTTTTTTACAGCGAGTCTCGCCATGGTCCGTCATACGTGAACGAGGCTCTGTCGCTGCTGCAGGCTGCGCAGTACTGGCTGACGGACGACGGAATCGACAACTGGATCATCAACAACGTCCGCGTCAGCCAGACCGCCGACGGACTGGTTAGGTATGTATTGAAGAAAATACTTCCAATTAGTACCTGGTTCAGATCATATCAAAGAGGAAATGAGGCAGGAAATAAGGCCAGTGTCATGAACGGGTACTGTCCAGGATGGTATTTTTTACTAAATTATAATTATAATTTTTATTACCTGTAATGTCCAGAATCAGGTCACTATCATTGCCGATGAAGATAAGGCGATTTAGTTTCAACGAGGTATTTGATGAAGTATCTGACTGGTGAACTAGCTCTACCGTAACGCTTCACTTTATACACTATATAAACTGTTTAAGTGTACAATCGCTCATTAATATCTTACTTAGATCTGTATTGTTCTTACTTCTGTCATGTCCATGTTTACTTTATCCTTGCTCATAGATGGGGTCGGCACATAATGTATTTTTCTTTCACAACTTTGTTTCCTATCATACCTTCATTCACTTTGAAGACTTGTTCCTTCCACCTTTTCATCGGTCATCATCTTTGTTGCCACACGCGTATCTAGTTGAGAATTTATATGCCCAAAACATGATAGCCTAGACCTACTACCGCCTAAATATTTCTTCTATTATATAAATTATATTAATAAATTCATTTTTTAATCTGAGGTCTCGTCGGACCACACATCGGTTTAGTTTACTAGGCTTTACTTAATTATACTAGAGACTAGGTTTTAATAACAAGGTTATGACATTACCGTAACCGTATTTGCTAGCTTACAATTAAGGCGGGTTTTTAGCTTAGAAATTATAGTCTGTTGTAATGGTCTATGATAATTTAACAAATAACTACCGGAAGGCAGTATAAGTAGTATCGAATTACAAAGTTATTATCATACTTCCTAGTAGTTGACAAATATATTTGCAAAAAAGCTATGTTCGACAGCTACTTGTGTTTATGTTGTGTTTATGGGGATGTAGAAATTGTTACTTTACATTATTTACGATGGTTGAGAATATATAATAATACATGTTTTATACAATTTTCTCGCGTTGTTATCTACTTAATTAATTATGTCGTTAGAATCCATCGCTGTAGCCACAAGTACCAGCTGCGCACGAGCCCCAGCAACGGGTCCGCGTCCATCACCAGCCCGTTTCTGCATTGCACCGCCTCTCTCGGACAGACGCAGCACTTGTTTGTCAGGTCAGTCGGGATCTACTGCAGCTCAACCAAACTTTTTATACTTATCTCAGTGTTTCTATTAATCATTATGTAGTTAGTCTGCCTGCCTGTCTGGATAGAGAATTGAGTTGTCATGTTGTAAATTATAATATTAAAAATGATGAGGTTCGTGTTGTTGAACTGAACCATTTTTTTTCCTGATATACCCCCATGCATATGTAAATAAGTATGCAAATATTAGTTTGTTAATAAATTGATCTTTTTGAAGATAAGGCTGCGGTGAAGTTTTTGTGCCGTTACTTCATTTGCGCTTTGGAAGTCGAGGTGGTAACATATGATCAATAAGGAAAATAAAAAAAATGAGTTAGAAAAGAGTGCAATTAAACCCTTGGCCATCATAAATTTAAAGGCCCATCAATTATTTAATTTTTGTTGTTCAGACGTGGCGAGAGGCGGATGCATTTCGACGGCAACTCATTCATAGTTCGCAACGCGGGCCACTCAGCCGGCTTCGACGACAAGAACCAGCTAAAGGTGTATTGAACATTGCATGTTGGCAGCTGCCGTACATTAATTATTAGTGACGCTGGTTGCTGACTCGGAGAAAGAAAATTGGGGAATTTTATTTATATTTTATTTATATTAAACATTCCAGACTGTTAGACAGCAGTCCTAGTACAACTTTCTAGCTCCTAGTCAACATCAGCATTAGTACATATCTACTCATATAAACAATAACCCAGTCCTTTCGGTATGTCGTGTGGAAGTAGAAGCCATTTTAAACTTCTGAGCTGGTTACTTCCAGAGTTCCAGAATATTTCCTGTCTGAATCTCTTTGATGGTTAACGTTAGATGTCTATTGACATGTCTGGAGGTTATATAATTCCTTGTTCTTACCTGTTTTCGGGTTTGACAGGAATGACGAAATTTGGTTATATTTAGGTAATTTATTGATGATTTTTTTATAGTTGTTTCTCGTTATATGTTATGGATTATCTAAATAATAACCCGTGATATTGAGAATATATATATTTAGTTAATCAAATTGCTTTAGACAGATGAACGTTGGTCTAAGCTCTGGTCTAACGTAGCCGGCTCTCCATTCGCATCTTCTGAAGTTGCCAATAACTATCTAATAATACTAGCATATTCTTAATTTTCATTAGATTTGTATGAAACATAGGCCGAGTCGCATTAAATTGAATGGTGAAATATTTTTATTTAATATACGCTAGTGTGTAAAGCTTGTATAATATAGTTTTTGATAATTTTAATTTCCATATTCTCTGTACGGCTGCCAAGTTTTAGTATTTTTTATGAACTTCGGCTCGAGTCATTGAGATAGTAATTAAGATTACAGTTTCATGATCAAGTGTGAGATCACCTCCGACTCTGACTGCATCTTATATATTTGTTTTGTGTTTGTATTTTGAACAGTTAAGTACTTAACTAGAGAGCCCAGTGTTGATCGCATCTGTTTTTTTTTATTCCTGTATAGTTCTCAGAATTTTAGCTCGTACTATGCGCATGTGCTTAAATAGGTAACAGTGCATTTAAAAACATATCACCCAGTGATGATAAGTGGACCGTTCAAACTAGAATGCACTTTGTAAGCGCATGAATCCAGACCCATTAGCGACGCTAACTATATCGCGTCCTTGATACTTCAGTATGAATTATTCAAACTGTTTATATCATGTTTTGAAGAGTATCTATTATAATCGTTTGTATATGCCGTTGAGTCGAATTTCATGCTTGGCAGTTCTCGTATTTTCATCTCATCTAATATTTCGGCGGTACGACTCGCCAAAATGTTTCTTTTCTTTATCTATTAAAACGTCAAGTATGATTTGTTATTAAATAAAAAAATACTGATTTATAATCCATATGTTTTATTAACTGCATTAAAATTATAATACATGACACTGGTACAAAGTCGTTTGGAGGAAACAAGTATTCTATTCTGTGTGTACTACACCATTCAGCGTATGCTTCCTTTCAGCGCGTCGAATGTAAGCTGACCTAAGCTGGGTCGAACGTATAACGGTACTACTATAAAATTCACATTTATTTAATTGACGTCATCGTATCACTATCGTATGCTTCCTTTCAGCGCGGGGTCTTATTATATTGATCTTCGCTTCATTCTGAACTTGTATTTCTATTCAGCGGGGTCACCTGTTCGCGGATGGTAATGCCATGCCAGAATTGTAGCTTGATATTGCTTTGCACAGTGTCACAATTGGATCCGTTGTTGCTACTTTCTCTACAGGCTTCGAAGTAAGACCTCCAGCCAGCGTGCATTTGTATTTATGTATGTATGTTTGTAACGCGACAACTTTTAGAAATTTAAAAGGTATGTAGGATCTGCCAATATATTTTTTAGTTCGTGGGGCAACCAAATCTTGAAATATTCACAATTTTGTAAAGTCTCGAGGTCATAAGTTCGCGACGAACAACAAGGTAATTACCTATTGATTGTTCTCCTTTTATCCGTCAAATACGGATACAAATATATCTAGGTATGTATTTTATTTTTAAAACTAATTCTCAGCCAAAACCAACTTCCGCTGAATATGTAATGGATGTTTACCCCAAATAATGCGATCATGTGTGGGACCAGGAGGCTGGCATTATTATTATTGCACTCATTATTTGGATCACAAATCTGAAATTTAAAAAATATGTAAAGTCACACACATTTCATCCTTATCTAGTACACCTACATAAACATAACTACCTACATAGGGAGACCATGCTTACAATTTGTTCTTTCAAGGAGTTTCTTCCTGTTGATGTGTCTCTCTCTCCTCATTATGAACAGGCCTAATTATGGAGACGTGAGTCCCATCGATGCACCCAACAATGTCTGGCAATTTGGAATAAAATCTGCAACAAAATTCCGAAATTAATATTAAATTTGAAACACATACATATTGAAGAATAATATACCCACTGTCACTGTTCCCGGCCTGTGTTGATTTAACGGGTAAACGACATATTGAGTACCATGTCAGGCATATTTCACGCCGCTATCACCTCCTTAATGGTCCGGGATACAGTTTGCTGGGATACGGAATGTACCTTGCATTGGCCAGTTAGTCTGTTTTGATCCAGTAGGTAGTAAAAAATGTCAAAGCTAACACTTAAATATAATGGTATGTACCTATCTACCTTTTTTATAGGTGCAATTAAGAATTTCGTAATTGCTGTCTTACCTTTGCCACACGTTTCGTCACGGAAACAATGTTATTATTGTTACTTATAGATGTGTATCTTTAATATGTTCCAACTTTTAATTATTTGTAGTGTCTCAGTTGATGAAAATAAACTTCTTATCTACCTACCTTATCTTCTGGACTTATGGTATCACTGCGGCGAGTCTGGAGTAAAAATGTCGTGTCATTTGAGGCTATTCGCGAGAATCTTTGTTAACCGATAGATCTCGGTCGTCTTTTTCACACTGAAATTACGGCTAATTCAGCGATGGCCTCTGGCTTTAACAATGTCCCGAAGCTGCGCTCTCAACATTATATCTCATGCTAGATAGGAACTCATTGCATCTACAAGAATAAAATACGTATTACTGCTACTATACATAGGTATATAAAAAAAATAAAATATTAACATATTGTAAAAGTATGAATGAATTGACTCACCACAAAATATTATTGTCTTTCACTGCCCATGCAAAACAGTTACTTTTGACAGCACATCAACCTACACAAATTCATTGCAAATACAAATTCGACGCTATTACCGTGTCATAGAGGTTTATGAAGGGTAACTGGATTTGCTGTTGATTGTACTAAACGCGTTACGGCTTCATTCTGACAAATAGCATATTACCTACCAAAAGTTGCCTTCAATGCGTTTCAAGTCTACAACGGCTTGGAATAAAATAGCAGAATTTGGCCACTGGACACCGACCCATGCCATGCCCAGGGACCAAGCTGACCTAAGCTGGGTCGAACGTATAACGGTACTACTATAAAAATTCACATTTATTTAATTGACGTCATCATATCACTTTATTACTTGACGTTTTTTCACACAGTCACAACAGAAAATTGCCATTACAAATGAAAAATTATTTTGTCATAACAACATTTTTTAAAACATATTGGTACACACACATAGGAACAGACACATCATTTCTAAATTTATGAACAGAACAAATAAAAATTTTAAAAGTTCTTCGACTACACAACTACAACAATCAAATACCTACGTAACCTACTATCATCTTCCAACTGACTTTAATTTCGCTACAACTTTTGAACGGCTGAACCGATTTTGATTAAACATATCTGAGAACCAACGCATAAAAATTTGCTATCAAATAAAAAAACCGCATCTAAATCGGTTCACTCTTTGATGAGCAGACAGACACACTTAACGATCAAACTTACAGCCCCCTGTTTTTGCGTCGGGGGTTAAAAATAATAACAGCCCGTTCCCGCTTCGCCCGGTTAAAATCATTAGTACACAATACATTGTTCATCGAGAAATTAAAGTCACAGATTTTAACGAGTGTGTATGTTGCGATCCGAGACGTTTAGTCGGTTTAGTCGAGGGTCGCAGACACACGAGTGTATCGTACTTATAGTGCACTATACGACACATGCCTACGAAGATAATAAAAATAATAGAAATAAGACATTACTAAGATAATTACAACAACTCCATAAAATTTGTTCGTATTTTGAAAAAATAGAATACCTACCTATTTTTTGCCAGTGACTTATTGTTAAAAGCCTGCTGCACTTATAAATACTCATTGCTATCAATACTGATGTAACACGACGGAATTGTGTTTGGATTATGGAATTAGTAGGTACTTAACAGGTACCATGGTATTAGTAGGTACTACGAAGTACTTATTAAATCCATGCTTATTAGTACCTGTCTAAATGACGTATGTATGCTGCGATGTTCACATTTATTTCGACCGGGTTATAAATAATTTCCAAGAGGAATTTTCAATTTTCCATTCCGGACCCAAGGCTCCCCTGGAGTGCCATGGGAACTTTAATTCGGACCCATGGCATCCCTAGTATAATTTCAGGCCGGGTCTTCAATTACCTATGTACTTTCATGGAATTCGTCACGGAATTTTCATGGAATTACATTATTTCGGATCAGAGGTGTCGTATAAAATAAATTATACAGCTAAACCATCATCGGCAATCACACTATCCTTTGGTGAAGATCGCAAGAATATCCATGTAGTATATTTTAAGTATATCGCGAACAGACTGACAGACACATAGACAGACGCAGTAACGAACTTTGTTTTATAATACGTAAGGAAGATTGAGAGTCGGGATCTCTCTCCAGTTCAATAATTTAAATTATTATAATCAATTTAAACTTGAAATTGCAATGAGAATGACATGGAAATGTGACGATCCAGTTGTTCGCTGATACCTTCGTTTGTAGGTCAGAAAAATTGTATATTATTAGGATTTCAGAATATATGCTTTGACTTTCAATCTAATTTGGAAGTTGAGCATAAAATCATCCGCCAGAAGTATACCACCACGACGATAGCTGACCTAGCTACTAGTTGGAAATAAATAGGGGGGAACAACACACACATTTTTAGAGAATGCCAGTAGCTTGTAGCTTTTCGAGGAATTACTACCTCTATAATGTAACATTTGACGTGAAAAAGTTCCCATGAAGATCTAATTTCTGAATAAATGATTTGAAAAAGCTTAGGTTACAGAATTGTATAAAATTTGGACAAACGAATAAGATTGCTAAAACGCAAACTTACCTCAAGAATGACAAAACTGTACCAATTCTGCAGAGTTGTTATCACAAAAGTATTTGTTCTGATGTTAGGTATGCTAGAAATAGGTATTTCAAACATTGATTTTTAAACCAAAATGGTTAAAAAGGAAAACTCGCTCATATAGTTTCCAAGAAGATAATTTATGAGTAAGCCACTCGCTGTGGGGAGAAGGAATTTTATTAGGTTGAATTAATGTTTTGATAATGTATTTGGAAGATGAGTTTAATTTGAAACTGTAATAACAGTTGAAACCTCGATTGGAATAAACTATGAAAAGATCAATAGTTTAAATTATTTTTTTCTCGGCTACAAAGGCAGTGACCGAAATGAATTTGCGAGAACATTATTTAATTATAATTAATACTATCCAGAAGTATTTCTTTGGACCAATAGTTACGAGGACACGTACTATGTGCGATCAAAATGATTAAATATGTATTAAGAACATGTCGACTTACTTATTCTTCATATTGCCTTTCAGCGTGAAGCTGATAATAGAAATAGACGATATTACGAATAAGAGTTACCTATTTAAAAGTCAGCTCAATAATGACTAGTAGGAAAAACAGGGAACAACACACACATTTTAGAGAATGCCAGTAGCTTTTGAGGAATTACTACTTATATAATGTAAAATTTGACGTGAAAAAGTTCCCATGAAGATCTAATTTCTGAATAATTGATTTGGAAAATGCTTTTATTTGGCAAATAATTTTAATGTAAATGTTGCCTGTGAAAGTCTAATTTCTGAATAAATGATTTGACTAAAAGTGACTAGTTGGAAAAATAGGGCGGAACAACACACAGATTTTTAGAGAATGCCAGCTTGTAGCTTTTCCAGGAAATATTACTATATAATGTAAAATTTGACGTGAAAAAGTTCCCATGAAGATCTAATTTTTGAATAAATGATTTGGAAAATGCTTTTGTTTGGCAAATAATTTTAATTATTAAATTCGATTTAAACTTGGAATTACAATGAAACGGCACGGTAATGTGACGACCACATTGTCCGCTGAAACCTTTGTTTGTAGGTTAGAAAAATGGTTTATCATTACAAAGTTTACGTGATAAAGTACCCCCATGAATATACGATTTCGAAAGAAATGCTTGACTTTCAATCAAATTTGGAAGTTGAGCATGAAATCATCCGCCAGAAGTATTCCACCTCAAGTTATTATCAACAATAGCTACCACAAAGCAACATACTCGTTACTATAAGCCCATAGGGAAAAATGTATTAAGAACATTTCGACTTACTTATTCATCATATTGCCTTTCAGCGTGAAGCTGATAATAGAAATAGACGATATTACGAATAAGAGTTACCTATTTAAAAGTCAGCTCAATAATGACTAGTAGGAAAAACAGGGAACAACACACACATTTTAGAGAATGCCAGTAGCTTTTGAGGAATTACTACTTATATAATGTAAAATTTGACGTGAAAAAGTTCCCATGAAGATCTAATTTCTGAATAATTGATTTGGAAAATGCTTTTATTTGGCAAATAATTTTAATGTAAATGTTGCCTGTGAAAGTCTAATTTCTGAATAAATGATTTGACTAAAAGTGACTAGTTGGAAAAATAGGGCGGAACAACACACAGATTTTTAGAGACTGCCAGCTTGTAGCTTTTCCAGGAAATATTACTATATAATGTAAAATTTGACGTGAAAAAGTTCCCATGAAGATCTAATTTCTGAATAAATGATTTGGAAAATGCTTTTGTTTGGCAAATAATTTTAATTATTAAATTCGATTTAAACTTGGAATTACAATGAAACGGCACGGTAATGTGACGACCACATTGTCCGCTGAAACCTTTGTTTGTAGGTTAGAAAAATGGTTTATCATTACAAAGTTTACGTGATAAAGTACCCCCATGAATATACGATTTCGAAAGAAATGCTTGACTTTCAATCAAATTTGGAAGTTGAGCATGAAATCATCCGCCAGAAGTATTCCACCTCAAGCTATCGTCAACAATAGCTACCACAAAGCAACATACTCGTTACTATAAGCCCATAGGGAAAAATGTGTTAAGAACATTTCGACTTACTTATTCATCATATTGCCTTTCAGCGTGAAGCTGATAATAGAAATAGACGATATTACGAATAAGAGTTACCTATTTAAAAGTCAGCTTAATAATGACTAGTAGGAAAAACAGGGAACAACACACACATTTTAGAGAATGCCAGTAGCTTTTGAGGAATTACTACTTATATAAAGTAAAATTTGACGTGAAAAAGTTCCCATGAAGATCTAATTTCTGAATAATTGATTTGGAAAATGCTTTTATTTGGCAAATAATTTTAATGTAAATGTTGCCTGTGAAAGTCTAATTTCTGAATAAATGATTTGACTAAAAGTGACTAGTTGGAAAAATAGGGCGGAACAACACACAGATTTTTAGAGACTGCCAGCTTGTAGCTTTTCCAGGAAATATTACTATATAATGTAAAATTTGACGTGAAAAAGTTCCCATGAAGATCTAATTTCTGAATAAATGATTTGGAAAATGCTTTTGTTTGGCAAATAATTTTAATTATTAAATTCGATTTAAACTTGGAATTACAATGAAACGGCACGGTAATGTGACGACCACATTGTCCGCTGAAACCTTTGTTTGTAGGTTAGAAAAATGGTTTATCATTACAAAGTTTACGTGATAAAGTACCCCCATGAATATACGATTTCGAAAGAAATGCTTGACTTTCAATCAAATTTGGAAGTTGAGCATGAAATCATCCGCCAGAAGTATTCCACCTCAAGCTATCGTCAACAATAGCTACCACAAAGCAACATACTCGTTACTATAAGCCCATAGGGAAAAATGTATTAAGAACATTTCGACTTACTTATTCATCATATTGCCTTTCAGCGTGAAGCTGATAATAGAAATAGACGATATTACGAATAAGAGTTACCTATTTAAAAGTCAGCTCAATAATGACTAGTAGGAAAAACAGAGAACAACACACACATTTTAGATAATCCCAGTAGCTTTTGAGGAATTACTACTTATATAATGTAAAATTTGACGTGAAAAAGTGCCTGTGAAAGTCTAATTTCTGAATAAATTATTTGACTAAAAGTGATTAGTTGGAAAATAGGGCGGAACAACACACACATTTTTAGAGAATGCAGGTAGCTTGTAGCTTTTCGAGGAAATATTACCTATATAATGTAAAATTTGACGTGAAAAAGTTCCCATGAAGATCTAATTTCTGAATAAATGATTTGGAAAATGCTTTTGTTTGGCAAATAATTTTAATTATTAAATTCGATTTAAACTTGGAATTACAATGAAACGACACGGTAATGTGACGACCACATTGTCCGCTGAAACCTTTGTTTGTAGGTTAGAAAAATGGTTTATCATTAGAAAGTTTACGTGATAAAGTACCCCCATGAATATACGATTTCGAAAGAAATGCTTTGACTTTCCATCAAATTTGGAAGTTGAGCATGAAATCATCCGCCAGAAGTATTCCACCTCAAGCTATCGTCAACAATAGCTACCACAAAGCAACATACTCGTTACTATAAGCCCATAGGAAAAAATGTATTAAGAACATTTCGACTTACTTATTCATCATATTGCCTTTCAGCGTGAAGCTGATAATAGAAATAGACGATATTACGAATAAGAGTTACCTATTTAAAAGTCAGCTCAATAATGACTAGTAGGAAAAACAGAGAACAACACACACATTTTAGATAATCCCAGTAGCTTTTGAGGAATTACTACTTATATAATGTAAAATTTGACGTGAAAAAGTGCCTGTGAAAGTCTAATTTCTGTATAAATGCTTTGACTAAAAGTGACTAGTTGGAAAAATAGGGCGGAACAACACACACATGTTTAGAGAATGCCAGTAGCTTGTAGCTTTTCGAGGAATTACTACCTATATAATGTAAAATTGGACGTGAAAAAGTTTCCATGAAGATCTAATTTCTGAATAAATGATTTGGAAAATGCTTAGGTTACAGAACTGTTTAAAACTGTATCTTTTGATAAACGAATAATATTGCTAAAACGCAAACTTACCTCAAGAATGACAAAACTGTACCAATTCTGCAGAGTTGTCATCACAAAAGTATTTGTTCTGATGTTAGGTATGCTAGAAATAGGTATTTCAAACATTGATTTTTAAACCGAAATGGTTAAAAAGGAAAAGTCGCACTTATTTATAGTTTCCAAGAAGATAAATCATGAGCAAGCCACTCGCTGTGGTGAGAAGGGATTATATTTGGAAGATATTTTATAAGTTAAATTTGAAACTGTAATAACAGTTGAAACCTCGATTGGAATCTATGAAAATATCAATAGTTGTTGTTTAAATTATTTTGTTCTCGGCTACAAAAGCTGTGACCGAAATGAATTTGCGGGAAAATTATTTAATTATAAATAATAAATACTAATCCGGAAGTATTTGTTTTGACAATAGTTACGAGGACACACTACATATGTGCAATCTGATTAAATATTTTATTCGCAAACTCGAAAGATAAGAAATGACCAACAGGGAGTCATTTATAGAATTTCTATGTTCTGGAGTACGTAATGATTTGATCATAAAGCACTCTTTGTGAAAAGTGTAATTCTTTAAGTTTTAGTACGTAGATCAGTGCAAACCCAAAGAGGTTTAGTGGAAGTTGAAAAATTGTAAGTGAATTATATTTTCGATTTCAATTTGAAATTATAATGTTAAAGGCGCGGGGACAATATGGTCTTATTGGTCGCTGAAAACAAATATAATTTTGCCCGTTGAAGTCTGATTTCTAAAGATTTTTTTTGACTTTCAATAAAAAAGTGGAAATGGAGGATTAATTACATCATTCATCGACAAAGTCAGATAACATGTGGCCAGATGGAGGAAATGTATTGTGAATATGTCCTTACCATGGATTTAATAAAAAGTACTTCGTACAGTACCTACTAATTCCATGGTCCTTACTTGCTGATTCATGATCGCCATTCAGGAGTCATAAAAAATGGCAATGTTCCGATTGAAAGCTGTAGCTAAAATGTAATACGATTGTTGTCCGCATCAATTATTTTTTTATTAACTATTCAGAAGTATTTGTTTTGATCACTCAATTAGAGCTCACATTATGTTCAATCCAAATGATTTGAAATCGAGTTTTTTATAATCTAAAAAAACACCAGATGACAGACAAACATAAACGTAGCACACGATTGCGTCCACACATTTTCTTTTTTTAAAAGATGCCTATACGATAAGGGAAAATCCCAAATGATTAAAAATTTTAAATGTTTTATTACCAATTTGTGGTTTAGTTGGAAAAATTAAAAAATCAATTGTAGCTGCTATAATTCTTTTGCCTGATTACAGAAATGAATGTTGAAACACAAAAAATTCCGTCTCCCACAGCCCACATTTAACTCAGTAATTATATATCAGAATCATATCAGTATTGGAATACCGATATATAATTCTTGCAATATTTATTCCCAGAAGTATTTGGTTTGACCACTCAATTAGAGGGAGGGATTAACCACCTCATGTCTAACCCAAACGACAAAATTGTTGAAGTTTAATTTTTTACGTCGTTCAAATTTTTGCTCAATGATAGCTACCACATAGCTATATCTAGCTATGTGGTAGCTATCAGTGCTAGCCCAATGGCCAATAGAAAAAGAAATATAGACATGTCACCTATACATCATTGCCATTTAACGGGAAGCTGAGAGTAGAGACTAACAACCATGCCTAACAACATTTCGAATCAGAAAGAAGCAACATGCTTTTTCAAAAAGCCAAGACAAGAGTGATCAGTAGGAAAAATCTTTATAAGGGAAATGTTAGGATACAATTCTAACAGTTTAACTGCTGTACGCTTTTAACAAACAGGTAACATTTCCAAAACTGCAAACTTATCTCAAAAACGACACTGCTGTAGGTTCCACAACACTTGTGCAATAATTTCTGCGAAGAATTTGTTTGACATTATATATAATATATACGTTATACATATTATATATAATATATACATACTATGTACCTGCGCCTTTAGAAATATTTTTAATGATTAAGGTTCAGCTCTCGGTCAGTTGAACTCGAGTTTATTACAGAGTATTCACGCAGTATTAAGACGGGAAGATTTTTGTTAAAATTACTTTTGATAACAGACCGTAGTTACATTAGAAAAATATAGGTATTAATAGTTCAATCGCAGATATTTTAATTATTTTGCCCTCTGCCGTAAACGCAGAAATATAATACATCTTAACACATAACAAATGCTTTTAGAGTTAAGTCCGCCCATTTTACCAATTTCGGTAAATAAAGTTTGAATCAATAAATAAATAAAAACAAATATTTGTCCAGTGGTTCACACTAAAATTAGGTTCATGCAGAATTGTTTTCCTGGTATTTTGTTCAGACCAGTCAGAGCGGACCAAGCAAAGGGACTTATATATGAAACATCCAAAATGACAACAGTGTCGAAACGGACCGGCGAAACGGGCCTGCAGTAAAAATGTGCAATATTTATCTAGAACGAAAACTAGGTATAATAAAGCCAAATCATAAATGGCCAAAAAGGGAAAATACCAATGAATCAATTCAAAAACTCAGCTAAACCCAACTAAATATTCTGACTGCACGCCGAAACTGCGACGTACGTAAACGAACGCTAATGTCAAAACATATGGAATACAACGGAGATACAACATGCTGCGTCGCAACCTTGCACAACTGAGCAATGGGCCATGGCTCTCAGATAAACCTATCCTTGATCGTTGAACTTTTAGAATCTTTCGTTGACAAATATCGTCGCCGAATGATTCATAATGATCAAGATCAAGAACATCGTTTTTTTTGAAAAAATTAGCATCTATGAGACCCAGTCCCCTGCGTGAAACCCACAGCTACATGTGAATCACGAGGTATATGACTGAATTGTACTCAAAACGCTAAAATTCACAATTCCACCATCTTACCGTGTGTGAATCCCTTGTCATGGTTTGACTGCGGCTTTAGTCTGTCGTAGATGGTCCGCCGCTCTTACGGGTTCAGGTGTATGTATGTAATCTGTGGACCAGTTCGGTAGACAGTAGTTAAATAGTGCGCGCTGTATATTGCGCAGTGCGTCCTCATATTGATCGTAGTCGCCGGTGGCGCCGCGACGCGGTCTTGGTGGGCAGCTCGATCCTCGTGCGCCGGCTGTCAAATCCGCATGACGTAAGGACTAGGGCGGCGCGCACACGGCCACCGCTAGCCGCCAGCTCAGTACGCTCGCTGCCACAGCCCGCCGCGCTGCAGCACTCGCATCGCGGTCCGTTGCATCGTCTGTATCTCGGCCGCAGATTCCGCGGCAGGTGAGCCCGGTTGGGGCCACGCCGGCCCCGACCGCTCGGAGTGCGCCGGGCGCTGTATTGATCGCATCCCGTCCCGTCCGACAGATTCAATGTTTATAAACAGCCGGCCGCTTGCATTCGGCCCCTTTTGTTTTTAATACGGTTACCGCGTCGTCTTCGCTGCGTTAGTCTCTCAGAAAACTCAGAGATCTTGAATGACAAAATACGCGGATGGACAGTTGATCCCGAGTGTACCGCCCGCTCCGGCGCGACGCAGCGACTGTCTGGACTCAGTGCATGTATGTATGCACTTATTTCTCCCGATCTATATCCCATTGCGCAGCATTTAATAGCGACAACGTAACTACGGTGCGTGGCGCACTATAAATAAAATACCTACTTAATATCAGTGTCGTACATGTTGTAAATATTCGCGCTTACATAGAACGTTGTTTCATCGATTGGTACCTATTTTATTTTGTATTTTCTAGTCGTCGCGTGAGTGACATCTTATGAATTTCGGCATTTGTTTACTACCACTATATCTGCTAAAGAAAAAAAAGCAGGTAATAATCACTCTTTATTATTCTTACTGTAAGATTTTAATTTAAAAATTTGTTCAGGGATTCGTCCTCCCTTCAAGCCCCTTTACTTCTGCAAATTTTATATAATTAGAGTTAGGGGTACCTAATTAGGCGTCCCGAATTATAGTTACCTGCCTAAAACAAAACCTGGGAGATACCAAATCGCTAGGGAATCCAAGTAGGTACCAGTAGTAAAGAATATATATATTCAGGAGAATACATGGAAAATAACGAGCCTATTAGGATATTGCGTAACTTACGGCTTTAAATGTATAGTTCTCAGAAGCATATTAGTATATTTTTAGGCTGTAGATAGCTTCCAAGGGTGTCCAGTTGCAACTTCCTTTACCTATGCAAGCAATTACATTTTTGCGGTGGCAAGTTAGACGAGACTTGCTTGGAGTCAACGTAATCAGGAAACATCAAATGCTGGCGAGGGTTTAATAAAACTGGAGTATCTAGTACCTAAATACTGGTAGTTTTGTTTTGAGACAAATTGGTGGCTACTGGAGTAAGAATCTACCATACAATAAACAGGAGACTGAAAAATGGCACACAATTTCAGACACAGAAGAGCTCAAAATCAAATAATTTATTCAGAAGTTAAGGCTTCCTTCACAGGCAAGTCTTCACGTCGTATTGTAAATTAAATAATATTTACCAAAGCTACAAAATACTAGCTCAAAATTGATATTATTGTTTACCAGCAATATCCCTTTGAATCTATATTTATAAGAATACCTATGTCCTAATGAGAATCAAGGTCTCCTTACACGCTTATGGCTTTATCTAAACACACCTCTTACCTACCTAAGTACCTATATAGAAACTGAATTGAAATTGTGATTTTGGTAGTTAGGTGCAGCTACCTGGTAAGCTTGAACTATATTAACAAGGTTTCCAATTAGAAATCGATCAAATGACAAACCATATTATTACTTTATAGTTAGTGATGCCAATATGGCGATTTATAGTAAATAAAGAAGTAATTGACTAATACCTACCAAATATCGCTAAGTAAAAATACAATTAAGTATGAATCTATATACCTACCTAAGAAAAATTGAATCTTTCTTTTGATAAATAACAAATTGTGCCAGTGAATCGAATAGCATAATTATATTACTCAGAGTCTAGACTTTAGCTCTTAACAGAGCTTTTGCAAGTTGATTTTACATCTTCCTTACATCCCTATATCCATAGAGAAAGCCAGCACTGATAAATATTATTTTTATTATAGTCAGTAAATGTAAATAGTAGATTGTGAACACAGATTGTGAATAATTAATTATATTAATTTGTATGTAATTATTTGTCACTACACTATTAAGTAGGTACAATTCAACACGTTCATTAATTAGTTACTTTTAGACTATAAAAAAATAAAACTTCATATGCATAAAAACAACAATACTACGCGCATTTGCAACAACTGCTCTTCTCGGGCGTCAACGGCTGTTTTGCTAAACGACTGTGAATTCGTTAAACATAATTTTACAAATTCATAATAGTGAAACAAATCCAACACCAAGATAAGTTACACAGGTAATTTGATTTGCCTTTACAGCCGTCGGATGGTTACTTAGGTATTTCACGTTTATCTTCAGGCCCGCCTGTGACCTAGTTTATAACCTAGGCGTGATGACATCACAGGCAATTTGTAATTTTGCGATGACAGGAAAACGTGCGTCTCGTTTGTGAGTTTCGCCGCAAAGCTAATGTGGACGTAGGACGTCCGTGCGACTTGCGCCGGAAATCCATCATGAAAGTAGACCACAAGGTCGTTTATATTTTCGTTTAACTAGGTATTTATTAATCTTTCTAGTTCATTTCGTCATCTAATTCGCGATTTCAAAAACAAGTGTTTTGAATTCCATTTACGCACAAATCGGTGAGCCTTTTTAGATTTCTTTTAGACATTAAGTAGGTATTCGTGTAGTAATGGGACGAATTATGGACATCAACGTTTCAAAAAAAAAAATAAAGGAGAGTAATAAATGGATATTATGTAAAAAATATGTAGTACTGATATCAAAAAATTATATTACGGATACAAAATTAGTAAACATTGTCGAACTTGGTAATTAAATTAAATAGTATCTATACAATAAGTAAAAGCAAGCAACTCCAGTTAAGGATGCCATCGGTGGATGGTAACAAATCCAATAGAGTTTTAGTTGTCCAATATAGTTTTTATATTTCTTTTTGTAATTTATTTTTATTTTATATTTGGTTACTTGGATATAATGTAGACTGCTTGCTTGTAAAAAAAACAACCCTGAAAACATTCATACCAAAAAATTTCCCTACTTCCAGATTAAAAGGCCATTTTCATGGAAATCCTCTGTAGGTACATGTAAATTTTTAACGCTGCTGAACATCTGAGAATATTCTCGGTTGTTTCCAGCTTCTATCTCCACTTTGCAGTAAGCACTTTTTACGTTTACTATGGCGAGAACAAGGCGGATGTAGTACCTATTACTACGTAATATTCAGGTTTTCACAAAATTTGCGTGGGTGGTTCTCCTGGAAATTGTTTATCATATGTAATTTATGGACATGAAGATACCTTGGATGCCAGATTTATTCGGAGGATCCTCTTAAATATCCTCAGAGGTACACTTTCCCCATAAAGTTTGAAAAAATATAGGTACTTTTATTCCCTAGAAATATTTTTTGAGTCAGTTGTTCCTGTAGGTTTATTTTCTGTACTGTTGGCGATTTAAATTAAGCGATTACCGTTGCGTGCCTTAATGGCCAATAAAAAAATCTGGTTACTTGGTTCCAAGTTCAGTGTAGCCGGCTCTACAATAAAATATCAAAACGTCATTTTCCTATCATATAGTGCTTAAATTCCACTAAGTACTACGAAATGTTTGCCATTGGTTGTCAATTACATTAGCATTCCTATTGTAACAAATTGCCAAAGTAGGTACGATAATTTATTATTTACAAAATATGTAACAGTATCTTACGTACTTAGGCAATACCTACCTACAATTGCATTTTTCAGTCTAAAGTCTCGATTGATTATTTTATGATATTTTACTACATTTTCATTTGACGAGGTAATGATTCCGCAAAAATATTTCCTTCTCATATCTATTATTGTTTTAATAAAAGTTAGGTCATCATTTTTCTGTCTAGAGCTTAGGTATGCTACAATCGAGGCACGTGTCTCTTTATATTTACGAAATATTAGATTCTCATTAATTCGAATCATGTTCGATTCAGAAATATCATCATAACTAGAATCTGCTACATAACACACACAATTTGAATATTATATTTATAATTCGTAATACCTCTCCTCCTACATATTTTCCATAAGTAGTTTGAATGTTAATTCGTTACTGAAATACAATAACATTTAATGGCAAATTGACTACTTAGTACTTACCTACAACAGTTACCTATAATCCTAACTTTGAACAAGAACTGAAATGCATCTACCGGCTTCACTTGCTTGAAATTCTATTTTTAGTACACTGCCGTATTATGAGTTACGGACACGAAGATTGGCGAGTATTTATTTATATATGAAAACCAGCTGTTGCTCGGGGCGTTAAGTATTGTGATGCAACTTCACTTGTAATGTGACACACCCTTGCAACCCTTTGATTTTTGGAAAAGCCAAAGACAGTGTAGTCCAGCTGGTTTCTAAAAACGTAATTGAGTTATATTTATTATACTTGTGTACCTTACTAAGTATACTAACTGACAGAAACCACACCGTATGAACTTTTAGTTCGAATAGACATAGTCACAATACACCACCGTAAATGTACATTGTGTGTACATCTATTATGTACATTGTGTACATCTATTATGTACATTGTGACTATGACTATTCGAACTAAAAGTTTGCGGTCATCCAGGTATATTAATAGGTGTTCGCTGCGAATGCATTGCCTGCCCTTGCGCTGTGGGTGATGTCATACGGACAACAAACACTGATGGCCGACAATAGTATGCCCGGCCCACGTCACTGGGTGCGCCAAATCTATGTCCACCCACTTACAAACATTGCCTTTCAATATGATGAACTTAATCAGCTAAGATATTTCGTATAGCTATTTGACCCTAACCTATTGAATAAAAAAGTAAAAATTGTTCTAGTAGATGTTTTTCTTCTAGCCTGTAGTTGTGTCCCACTTCTGGGCAAAGGCCTCTCCTTCTTTTTTCCAAAAATCTCTGATTGCGTTAGGCTGCCACCCCTGCAAGTAATCATCCATGTCATCTCGCAATCTCTATATAGTCTATCTATATTCAATAGTCTTCTAATATGTATTTTCATTTATGGTTGTAGACCGGAGATTTTGATATAAATTTTAACTTGATATGACTTACTCTTGACAGACGGACAGACAGACTACGGAGTCAACTTACCTATATGGGGTTCAGTATTTTTTTCAATTTGAGGTACGGTACCATAAAGAGGCTTGGTTTAGCATTTCAGATCAATATCGCTGTATCATGACTTTAAAGTGCACGTTTCTTGTTATCAGTGTGGCGGCCGCGTGCATAGTTACGGTGTAAATATTTTACTTCGCTTTTTGTAAAGATTGTGATGTATACCTACTTACAGTACATTGTCGAATGAACCAACGATACGTTTTTTTTTTCATTTATTAGTACTTAAATAAATAAAGTAATTTCTAACCCCCGGCATACAGGCACAGGCACAGGTAAGACTTGTCAGTGTGTTTGCCCAAAGGGATGAGCCGAATTCGTTTAGTTAGTTCTAGTTTGTTTATGCCGGCTATACATTATCCGAAATTTAACGGATTCAGCATACTTTGCTGGTTTTTCATTGCGGTTAATAATAACCGAATTCGGACAAATGTGTTCACATTTGTCCGAATGTGTTGCCGAAGTGGCCGATATTAGATTGGTGTCCAGTGACGCCTGCGCTATCCCAACCGAATAATAAAATATTAGAAATGTGTTTTTTTTTGTTATTGTTTTACGGTTAATTTATTAGATTATTTGCTCAATAATTTTTTTTCAAATTCCGCACACACAATTTGGAGTAGGTGCACAGATGGACATAGGGTAGATAAACGCAAGCGGAGCCACGGTCAAATGCTATTTCACGACAAAATTTAAATATGTAGTGCGCTGCAACCATTTCACAATGAACCATTTGTCCATCGGAAATCAAAGTTCAATCTAACAATTTGCGTCAGCGAAACGCGTCTCGCAAAACAATTTTGAAACAACTAGCTTGATCAAAACAAATTCTCCGGTGACCATGAACATGCATGCCAATACGTGATGGCTACTGATTATATAAATACAAATAGACATTGCGATTGGTAATAAGTTGAATTACCTAAGAATAGGAATAGAGACGCCATCTGCCAAAATACTCGATGTTCCATTGCTCCGTTGCAACGAAGTAGCGCGTTGCTATTCCATTGGGTTTTTATAGGTTGCATGACATAAACTTTGGTATAATACTCTTGATTGGCTTGCAATTGTATTAATACTTGTTTTCGTCCGTAACGAATTAAATTTTTTGGGGTGCGAACACCCTAAAAATCACTTGCACTTGCTAATAAATAATATAAATTTGTTAATAAAAAGGATAGATGATAGGTTGGAAAGTTGCATTACAATTCATGCATGTAGTATTTTAGATATCACTCTACTGGCATAATGTTACCAATATATATCAATTTACTTTTACAAGAACGACTCGGTTGTGGTTGAGTGGGCCGTAGGTCCAGGTTCAATTAATACCAGAAGTTGCATTAGTTTCAATAGTCTAATGTTCATGATTTACGATACAAGTACGTTCTCAATTTGTCGTCGAGAACTTTTATTGTACTAGGTGGAATCGCGAGAAGCATAGATCAACAAAAAAAAATACCCGCGAGAATTGTGACTAATTAAGTATGGCGATTGTCATCGCTGGGTCGCCACATGGCGGCGGCAGCGGGTCGTCTAGCGAGTTCACAGCAAGCGACTGACCTCCGAGAGGAATGCCATTATAATGTCATTCCCACACCACATGACTCGCCATCAAAACTGGACGAAGTCAGCGGAAACGATTATGTATTAGAAACTTTATTATGGCAAACTTGCCACAATAAAGTCTCTTTAAAATACTAAAACCCCACTCTTGGAGGTTTTCATCATAGTTCTTCCGTCCTCTATGGATGTCGTATTCTCATGGAATAGGTACTCCGTTGTACCTAATTCCATGTGTATACTAGGAATTATAACATAGCATAAACAAAATTCCTACATTAGGAGAGCGACCGATCATAAAATACAAAGGTAATCACAGCCGTTTAATTTAATCTCATAACTCTGTGCGATGTCTACTTTGTCAATCCATACTGGCGGCCCGTCCCTGCCTCGCTCTGGCAAAAACACAATAAATTATACACCTAAACCTGCCTCAGAATCACACTATCTATTGGTGAAAAACACATGATATTCTGTGCAGTAGTTTTTAAGTTTATCGCGAATAAACTTAAAAACTATACAATATGTAAAAATGTTTAAGTAAACGTAATTTCAGATTGATTGAGACTTTCAGCCCTAATCCGTGCCAGGCTTCTTGTAGTTATTGTACTTTTTCGCTTTGCTTGCCAAATGCATTGCGTGCTTGAAATATATTTATATTAGACGCCTATCACGTTGGCGTGTTCTAGTGTAGATATAGTTACTCTTTGTGGGTATAAATAGGTAACTACATAAATTAAAAGTTCTCATATATACTTTTTAATATATGTACTTATAATTTACTAGCTTTTGCCCGCGGCTTCGCCCGCGTGTGTTTAATAGTTAAACCTCGGTCATTCTTTAAGAAAAATGATGAGGAGTCTCTTTACCAATTTTCAGCTTTTTACCGTGAAAATTGTATTAAGTCCCATACAATCTTTCACCCCCCTTTTTAAGGGTTGAGGGTTAATTTTCAGAAAAAGCTGAATTTTCTCTGAAGTTTTTCTGAATTTTCAGAAAAAATTTGATGAAAACAACTATAATCAAAATTTTCACGTTAATAACTTCAACGATGTAGAACTTTCATATAAAAGATTTTCACCCCCTTCGGCGTGGAATTTCCAACAATCCTTTCTTAGTGCTCACCTACACTCCCCAGGGAACCTACACACCAAATTTCAGCTTCCTACGCCCAGCAGTTTCGGCTGTACGTTGTCTGTCAGTCAGTCACTCAGTAACGGAAGAGTTTTATATACAAGACTGAGCTTGAATAATTTCACTATGTACCGAACGTATGTATGAACGGCTTCAAACGAGAGTTGGCGTGTGTGAAAATATATAGCGTACATTTCTTTTAAACTGACTATTATACCTACATATACACACATTTTTTTCTTATGAATGAATTGGCTGTACCATAGCGATGGTTATTTTTAGCTATTACTGCCCACTGGCGATCGCGTACCTGTAATGTGTGTATTACATAAATACTAGCTGTATTTTCTTGCGCGTAGTATTAATAACCCGTGCCTGTCTGTTTGTTCAGGATAATCTTCGAAACGGCTTATCCGATTTTGACGGGATTTTCAGTATACGGTGTTTTTGTACGGAATCCTCAGTGCGCGAGTCTAACTCGCACTTGACCAGTTTTTTTTTGCCATGACTTCCCTTGAAAATTCCAAGATTCTGCTTAGCCTTCCGCATATCATACACAGATATAATTTTACTATATAGATATATTTTTGATATAGAAATAGAACGAGCGTATCCAAGAATTAGCGTGTTCAATATTTTCAACTATTTCCAACAGTATTGAATTTTCCTACGTTTATTACCATAATAGACCTATGATTAACCTTCTTATTATGAACATTTTAAGTGCATATGTCTCTTGAGATGCATGCTATGCTATACTGCAATGCTATTGCATTGAATGAACGATTGTGTGACTGTGTGAATGTAATGTACCTAGCAATAAAATATGAAAATATCATAGGTACGTATCACTCAGTTGAATAGGATTGTTTGATCATTCTCTGAGAACATAACATACTAGCATCCAAAACATTTTGAAGAATGAAAACATTGTAGCGCCAAATCTAAACTGTTATGGATGATCGATCTACACTTCTACAGAACATCTTAAAACAAGTCATTTTATTTTAGACATATTTTATTTTATTAATTACACATAATAGTGTGAAATGTTTATGTATAAAGATAAAATACTTAGATTCTTGATATTTATTCCTATTATTTATTTACTGCGGTATATGTCAGTTTTGGGCAAAAGTCCCAATCTGATCAAAAAGTCCTGAAAAGTATATAAAATAAATCTGATACTTACACATTCCTTGACCTTGTCGTAGGCAAGTTTTGTGTACCTATAAACAGATCAATGCACGTGCATATTGCATTCATCAACTATGTTTATCGAACGAAACACACCATTTGCGGCTCGTTATTTTTCTGATTGCCCAACTTCCGTGGAATAACCACAATAAACTGTGTCTTCCTATACCGGTTAAATTGTTTTGCTCTCGCACGCGTAATGGGGTTAACTTTTTATAATGTACATAACCTAACGTTGATTTAATGAGTGTAACATCGTATCACTCTTAAAATTTACCAACTTATTTTATATTTTTAGTATAATGACTTATTTTGTTAGGTAGTTGTTTGAAGTGGGTTTAGTTCTCATAACTGCCTAAATTAACTTAGGTATTCAGCTTATATAGCAGTATGTAGGATTAGTCTATTACGTAAAACCTTTTGTTTGAAATAAGTAAAAATACAAAACAACTTGCTTTGTAAAGCATTGCTTTACAAAAAATGTTGACAAAAACGTTATCATCAGTTTTTGCAGTGAAACAGAAAAAAATATGCTGATTTTATAAGAAGAAAAAACTTGTTCTTTTTTGTTGAAATTACTTATACCGTACATTTGTAAGTATAGACAACCATTTACGGTGAAGCTTTGTTAAGATCTCGACATGACGAAAGCCAGGAACAAATCATTTTCTGTTCATACCAAAAACAGCTCAGGACATCGGTGAACTGAATGAGAACACTTATGGCAGATGAGGTCATCTGAGCTAAACTAGATTCCTAAAATATTCTCCAAAGATCTGCAGGTATTTTAGAAACGAGGTGATGTTTAAATGAAACGTCAAAATGTTCAAATTTTATGTATAATCCATAATCTAATAAAGCAGAAAATCGTTTGTAGTTACACTGAACAGGCTCATTAATACCAGTAAAATATTATTTGCATTCGTCTATACAGAAAAAATATACGTGCTCAAAGATAGGTCGTTGAGGTTCGTATATCGGTACAAATTATTATTGAATGAACTGCTGATAAGGTTTGTTACGTACTTCTCAATTTACTGGCACATACTTATAAGTAACATACTTTTAAGTAAATAAATAACTAAATAATTACGGTGGTTGTCATTTCCTATGAACAACGCATGGAATTAGTATGTACTACGCGGAGTACCTACTTACTATACTACTACTAATTCCATGGAACAACGTTCTATTGTAGATATGGCATAGAAACGTCATACAGTCGGCCAATTTTTTTGGGGAAATAAATGTACCTAGTCATTTATGAATCATACATACCTTTGCAATATACATACATATATCACAATATCTACGTATCTATAAGTGTGTATTGTATACTATCTCTACTAAACACAATAAGGCAATATCAATCTTATCTTTCAGATTTGGGCGACGTGGCAATATCTTAAACGAGGATTTAAAATTCGAACGAAGAGTGTCAATCGACATTAGTTGTCAGATCTGAGCGGTCCATCACATCATTTTCAAAGCAAACTCATTTCGATAACAAAAATCAATTCAAAGATAATGTAGAAATAGTGCATTGAGTGCAAGAAAGTTTTCATGTGGCCCGTGTAAAAACTAGACAGCCATGCTGTCGTATATGGTGCCTGTAGAAGAGAAGCCTCCTCCAGTGCCGGGGAAGGGCAGACTGGCCTTGGAGCTGGTCGGAAGCCCGGGCAGCCCCGAGGCCCCGGTGAGGAGAGCCCGAACGAACATCTCCAAGGAATCCTCGACGAGCTCCTTCGCCAGCGATCTCACGATATCCTCCTCCACTCCTACTGGAGCGCTAGACAAGCCCAAACACAAGTTGCTGAGCAACGGATCGAAACACACAACACTGAAAAGGTAAGAATCTCAACTAATATTATAAATAGGAAAAAAAAGAGTTTTTTCTTATTTATCTATTTTAAAAGACATTCCATAGATAAAATGTGAGTAGACAGTAGTAGGTACTTACTAAAAGGAGTGAAACTGTAATGAAAACATGGTTTCGTGCTGCTGTGGAAAGTAAAAATCCAAGCGTGTGGTCTTATTGATTGGGGTCCAAGTGGATAAATTACTGATTCAGTCACCCCTGTAGTCCAAAATTGACACCAATTTACACTTGTTACGTCTAACCCAGCGTGGAACAAAAACGTGAGAAAATTTATGCAGACGTGAGACGATCTTCAGTTGAATATTGACAACATCGCGTGTCGGTTACGTCACTCAATCTGAATTATTCCCACGAGTAGAGTGTAGAGACCTATTTACAGCCACCGTAACCAACCACAGCAAAGCCTGTCGAATCTAGTGTTAGGCCTGCTAATTTTTTCGCACAGTACAGATATGTTTATGAATCACAAATAATAGTTGGTTTTGATCCTATGACGGTATTTTGATACTAAAGAGTTTTTTAGCTAGCGAATTAAAAATCACTTTTAATTTTTTCTTTTAGTAGCTTACAATACTATATATACTAAGTACTGATATGTTTTAATTATCAATTTAATTATATCATACAAGCGCAGTAAATAATATGTAAGTATTATGATTAACATGTTTATTTATTACTTAGACCAATTTATCAATTCACCTTGAGCCGAGTACAAGAGAATTCGCGAAAATATATGCAAAAAATGTCTGCTTCCTGCAGTCACGAGTTGACCTCACTTGGGATTTAATTACTTAATTTTACGCCACAGGTAAAATTAGTTCTTATTTGCGATATTAAGTTTCCAGATATGCTATTTTGTGCCCACATATTCCATGTTTTCCCACGCATCGGGCAGTCGTATCGGTATCTTCGTGAGCCAGGACGTGTAGATTTCTAGCTGGCAATCGGGCCTGAAATAGAATCAGGAAATTACCACGACTTACTCACTTCCATACCAGTGGGGAAATAAATTTCCCAGCCTACGTGGCATAGTTACGCCATAGAGGGGTATAGTGACGGCATAGTGGGCACGTGCCCTCTTTTTTGAAAACCATTCCCAGTTTCTCAAGGAACAGAAACGGATACGTTGCTTTCGGTTGTCTCGGTCAGTCAGTTTCCGGGAAATAATCATTACGTTACTAGTTTCAAGGCATGATGATCCGAAAACGGGAATAGGAGAGCACTTCCATTTTTCGTAATTTTGGAAAACTTTCTAATTTTCTTCGTTTCGACTTACCCTATTATGTTCGACGTTGATTGATCCTATTAAGTAAGAAACTGAGTATTGGGTGGTCAAAAGTTTCTTGTGATAATAAATCAATTAAAGCCAAACCTCCATTAAAGATAACCTCCGCTTTTGATAAAAATAGCAAAATGAAGGAAATTACTGTGAAATGATCACGCTTGTTTAGTATTTCAATACACAAACAAAAATTGAGATCGTATTTCATTCTCATTGGCCTATTTCCATCAATTAATGGACTAGCGCGTTCTTCCTTCGCATGATCTCGATCCTCGTAAATCAATCAACGTAGTTATAGATGTCGGTAATTACGTACTTATTTACTTTTGACACCTTTAACCTTACATCACTTACATGACACTATATAATTATACCATTCGAGTAAAGTGCAGTATAACAATAAATGATGTTATTATAGTGTGCCCTAAGGTCACGAGAACATTTCTATAAAAAGAACGTGCGAGTGTAGTTACAAAGGGAATCGCAATACGTAGTCTCGTTTACCTGACAACATTATAGAATAGATGCCGAGCATCAGGCAGATGTTAAATTAGCAATTGCAAAACCTCCGACATTGAGTCTTGGTCAAGAGTACTCTCTAAATAAATATGTGTTTAGAATCTAGATTATTCATTCGTATATTTGGGAGTTATATTGACATAGACAGGTTCATATTTAGGGGAGGGGGGTCAAACTTATGATATCCCTCTGTTTAGGATGGGGTAAAACTAATTATACCTGTTTTTTGTACGGGTCAACTTACGACACGTGTCTAAAATTTAAAGAGAGACAGAAATTTCACCTTGAGGACAGCCAACCTATGGTACCCGTACTGGTCACCGGCACCGGCTTCAAGGATCTAGTTGTCTCCAATCGCTTCACGGCTTGTGGCAGAACGCTCGCATACTCACCACGAATCGCATCAGATTCTTCTAAAGTTTTTCTAGAAAAGAACACTATAATTATTTTGGCAATTTACATATAAAATCATTTATCGATCGAGTCGCTAACCAACGTTTTGGCTTCCTAAGGGAGCCATCTTGAGACTTAGAACTAATTGCTATTACATTGACTGTTCCTCCAAATATACAGAGGATACTAGTGAACTTCGTAGGAAGTGCAGTAAGATTGTAATAAGATTAATTTTCTATATCTAAGTAGTAGGCAGAAAATATTTTCAATCCAAAGGTCACTACGAATCGAACGCAAGGAAAAGTTAAAACGTTCATGGCTACAGATCGATTATTTCGCCTATTCTTCACACCAGCAACATTGCGGTCAATAGTAGATTGCTCAGTATTACCTTGCGTTGAATCAAAGCTCTCATTTAAACTAAGTAATGTACTAATGTGCTATTATAACGGCCGTTCGATTAAACGGGCAATGGTATATTGCTACCGTCAGGTTAGCGAGCTGCGGTTGTGAGCAAGTACGGATTCGTGTTGGACATTGGCGTTGCATGGGATGCAGCCGCGATAATTTTGATTCCCGTAACTAAAGGTCATTGAAATATTGATGGCGAATACAAAAATACTATGAAACTAGATTAAATACTTAATTTCATGCCCGATCGGGAACGAGCCACTTCAATGGCTTCATCAGATGTTGACATCAAGAAGTACTGGTGTTTTAAAACTAAATTAATTACCTATTGTTAAATACGTTTATTACTTTTGTAGGACTTACTTTTTAATGCCTTACCTGCGCTCCTCCAGCAGCCAGCTCCATCTTTCGAACCACAGTTTTCGACATATGTCCACCTTTTTCCATTGCGCTCGCATTTGAAATGCTTCGGTGTTTGGATCATACTTCGGGTTGTACTCTTTCGCCATTTTGCCGATCTTAAAATTGTAATTTAATAATACACTTATTCCAGATTGGCCGTTTCAAATATTGTTTAGTCGATTAATTTCATCTTTCATTTAAGTATGTTTTAACATGAATTTATTGTAATTCGAGTTGGATCCGCATTATAGGTCTCTGAAGTTTTACCAATTAAATTACGTATAAACTTAGGTACCTAAGTACCTAGTTATTAATTTTCTGAACACTTTACTTTTCTGAAGCTTTACTGAATTAAAAATAATTTAATAACGGAAACATATTTGATAAGTTTCTAAGTCAGACTCCGAAATGAAAAGCAACACCACGCGCCACATATAGATTTACAACTATTTAAAATATAAAATTTAAATATATACGCAAGTGTGCAGTTATTATAACTATAAATTGTTGAAAACTGTTAACGTAATGGCTGTGGTAATGACTATCCGCTTGAAATATTAACTTAAAATAAATTATAATACCAGAATAATAACGAAGATAGTCACACTAAAGTGGGGCAGACGTTATCAAGCATGCTAAGCAGAGGCTAGGCTACGGGTACGGAGCGTTAACTTTACGTGACCATTGTGCCTCCTCGAGAGACCAAACTGGGTCAATTAGAAAGTCTATCACCTCTATAAAATTCTATAACACGACTAGTGTTTTGGAACGATTACTTTACCACTTGGACTGACGCGCAAGTGCCCTGATAAGAAATTTTAACTATCAAGTTAAAACCTCATTATATACAATTTATATGATCATAAAAGCTTGTCGTGAGGTACAAGGTAAAAATACCTATAAGTATGTTACTCAATAAAATAGGTACTAGTTTATTTACACGAGTAAATCTCGCGACAATATTTTATGATCATAAATTGTGTATAATGAGGTTATAAGTTGATAGTTAAAATTTTAAAGGAAAATGTTATTTTCTTCTTTTTGGAGCACTTAAGTAAAAGCTTTTCTTTAAAAAGTTTTTTATCTTTTTTTTAATACCAGTATCAAGGCGGGGAAATCCCATCATGGGCGACTGAGAATGGAGGGCTCAGACAGTGCCGGACTCCTACCGGCTAAAACCCCCTTCCTTTTATTGGTCTTCCGTAACCTCTCGACATGGGGGTCAGTGCCATTTTTATTCCAATGTTCATGTCCATGACTGTAGGTGGTTCGAATCCTGAGTTAAATTTTTAAAAAGATGTTTTCTGAAATCTGTTATCTTTTAGTTTGTAACGATTTTTATTCGTTAGAAGAGATAAGGTACTTTTAATGATATGTAAATTATCTGTATAGGGTGCTTTCTGAGAAGGTATAATATTTATGTGTATAAAACACGCGCATTTCCCACGACAAATAAGAATCTTTAAAAATATATTTTTTGTGTGAGTGAGGCATAGAGCTTTAAATTATGTACATTTTCGGCGCAATCGGAAACAGTGGGCTAAATTGAACTTGCGAGATCTGATTATAGACAGACAAGTACGGGACAGGTGAAACTAAGTAACAGTTAGTAAAAAAGGAGACCGCGTCGTGATGAGACAGTGGAATGGATCTGTAAAGCGGTGATGTAGCTAATACCATAGGCACCGGTGCAAACAAAGATGTCTTCATGCGATCCAGTTTCGGACCCGAACTTTTTCACCGAAAATTCCATCAAGTTAATTTTAATATTATAATGCTATTCTTATTAGAAGATTGTGGTGCGGACCACTTACATGGCCGAACGTACTTATACGGTTCAATACCGTGACGTTCTTCACAAATACGGCAATTGGGATGCAGGATCCAAATTTGAATTGTTCCATATAAATATGATCGTAGACCTGCTGACCGACTCATAGCTAGCTGTGGAGAATGAGACAGAAAAGAGGTTGCTGTCAGGGTGCTGGTACTACGAGAACCCACGGTGCATAAGTCCGTCCAGCGTTCCAGTACTCGTAGCTACGCCACTGCTGTAAAGAAACGTAATCGAGAAAAAAAGTGACGAACATGACAGTTGACGGATAAAGGGGGCGCGTCTGAGAGCAAGATAAATGGACTGTTGGAATGGTTAAAGGTGATAAAATATCAAAGTACCGTTCACCTAATGAGTTTAGGCGAGTCTAGAAAAGGCCGCGAAGATTCCTAGACAAAAGATTCTCAAGACTAATTAACGAATTGACTGTTAATAGGAGATTTACATGTAACAGTTTTATTCTACCTACATGTTCTACCTATAACTGTTACCTAGTGAGATATTATACACATTTTGCTTGTAAAATGTAGCCGCGTTCTAATATTTATTCCTGTGGGAAACAAGGGCGTCGCCAAATGATGGTCCAAGGGAGAGCCGATAATATAAAAAATAAGAAAAGTATAAATTGTAGGTAAATCAGCACACGAATTTCTAACGCAGCCCGTACGAAAACCCAGGAATCCATTCAATATATAAAGATATTGTATGTGCGCATCACAATAAGGGTAACGACTCAGTCGCCAAATGAAGGTCCAAGGGAGAGCCGATGATATAAAAAATGTGTAAATTATAAATTGTAGGTAAATCAGCACACGAATTTCTAACGCAGCCCGTACGAAAATCCAGGAATCCAATGAATAGGTATATAAAGATAAAGTATGTGCGCATCACAATAGGTGTAACGACTCAGTCACTGAATCAGCGCTGGGGTATATGGATTTAGTAGGCATTTTTATCAGCGCATATAGTGTTGACAGTGATTTTTACTGATTTTCAGCCGTCACCGGGTGGCGCCTCGGACAAAACATTAACGCGCAACAACAAAAAGAAAATAAATAAAAAAATATTTTTTTTTGCATTTCATACTTTATTTGGTCCAGTAGATTCCAAGCAAATTGGTGACAGCCGGATGGACAGGTAAATACACGAGTGATCCTATAAGGGTTCCGTTTTATTCATTTTTATTCGGAACCCTTAAACATTAAAGGAAAAGACAGACATTACATTTTTTTTTGTAGTTAGATACTCTCTAGGGGGGCCAGTTGCCTTTGTGCCTCCCCTTAGCAACGCCCGGTGACAAGTTTAGCTCTACAATTTGGCATGAAATTTCATTAGGTACACATCCATTCTCACAATATACCTACGTATTGAGTAAATGAATAAGTAGGATAAGAATAAGTCAAGTCATATACTTAACTGGACATAACTTTGTTTAAAAAATTATTTATCCAACCAATCATGGAATTGGAAAAAAATCCCATTATTCAAATTTAATTCAAAATTAATTTGAGTCTTCCAGTGTCTACCTATTGGCTATGGCTACTCGGACTACGTTGATATGATGTCATTTTATGCTTCAAAAGCGCTGTGTGTTTAGTCGTTAGAGGTAATGGGTTACATGCATTGTCAGGGATCTGCTACATTTTAATGGCTCGCCTTGACCTAGTTGTCCCTTGCAAATGACGACGTCTATGAGACACCACCATTATTAAATACAAAGGGATCGGATAAAGTTATGGCATCATTTTTATTCAAATGTGGTCATTCAATACCCTATTTTGAAAGAACATCTCAAGGGCATCAAGGGGATGATCCGCTTTGTTTTGTTATTACATCAGACCATTTTACTATTTGAAGAAAAGTCATAACTAATTAGGTAGGTACGTATGTATCTGTATCAGCTGAGCTCCGATATTGTTTAAAACCATGGAATTAGTAGGTACTCCGACGAAGTACTTACAAAATCCATGTTTAAAACAATGTCAAAGATAAAAATACTTATGATGGCTTATCGTTATTTCCCGAAAAAGCAGGTCTAATTGTAGTAGGTACCTAAAGTTACCATCTAACTAGTAACTAGGTCAATTCAATAGAAGTGTAATCGACTCTTACACAGTACATACACTGTAACGTCAGTTTCTAATTAAGTTCATGAATAGAAAAACATAACTTACTTGTTAAAACTGCTAGTGGCAAAAATTAAAATTCGGCGGTATCACAAAAAACTAATTCCAAATTCATAAAAAGTAATGTTTGGTACTAAAAATAGCAAAAGAGTATAAATTCCACAAAGAAAAGAACCAATAATGGTAAAAATTATAGTTTGTCATCAGGCATTTTTTTACAAAGAGAATGTTTGTTTTGACATGATTTTTACTGAATGTTGTATGATTTTTTAAATTATTTTTCACTTTCATGGCCTCATGTTATTTGAGAAAAGTGAGAAATGATCGCCAAAGAAAACAAGGGCAAGACATATTCACTGTCAAGGAAATGTCAAATGTTGACCGTCAAACGGCGGCGGCGCTTGTGATAAATACCTACGAGTACCTACTTATCTAATATTTATATCGAGGAATATCGGCCTTGATCTCTCGTCTCGACGGCTCCAACGAAATAATATTGGGTAATATTGATATACCTATAGTCCATGCTTATAGTCTTGTCTCTTGCTAACAGGCGGTCCAGTATCCATACACGACACTGGTTGACGAACCAATCTGATTCATCTTTTCATTTCGGCTTTAAAATTAAATTGTGTACTTACCATTTATCTATATACCATTAAGATACCGATACAGGCGACTGACTCAGCATCGGAAACTGCAACTCAAGATTCGCCTTTCACACAATCAGCATAATTATCATTATTCCTATTAAGATACCTACCTATTCCAAATGAAGACCACTGCAGTTGTTTAGGCCAACTGAAGGTTTTGGACCAGTTCCAAGCTCGATTAATTGATGGCCACACATCTTACTAATCTCAGTCCTCAGTCCTTTCTGTATTGTGTAGGTATCTTATAAAAATCGTCATGCGCATCAAGTTATATATGTGCACTACATAAGTAGGTATCCTCTACTTCCACTCAGATTCCCAAAATAAGTGTTACGATCAATAATGATAGATAGAATGTAATTAATTTTGTATTTGAATTACCAATAATTCAGCCAATGGCACAGGTTACCTTAATTATTTTATTAAATAGGTACCTTTAAGACTAATTCTATGGTCTTGTTTGAATGAAGAAAAATATATTACCTATTAAGTCGCAGTTATTAAGATGGTCCTATTTATGCAAAGATAAGCATTTGTTATTAATTTGTGTGCTTGCAGCTATTGTATTTTTTCACATATGTACATACGCGTGTATGGCTATTTACCTACTAAGCAGATAGGTACTTGGGTAACAATCACATTCGCAACAAGTTATTCGCGTACGCGATAATCATTTCCTATCAATTTTTGACAAGATAATTACGTACCTACTTATTATATCTAAGCGTTATTTTAATCGCGATTTTTTTCCTAGCTTTTGTTGCGATTTTTATATATATAGTAGTCTATGGGTAAAATCGTGGGGTATTTCAGATTTTTTTCTTTCCAAAGCCACTGTGAACACGTTAAGATGAAAGTACCTATTTAGGTTAGCCTAGTCGATTGATTATGTCTGACCGATTTCAATCAGGATGATAACTCGCTCGCTAGTGTATTCGCATAGCTTGTGTAGCCAAAAAAAAATATTTTCGAAACTAATATTCCTAATTTGTGTGCAAAATTGTTCAATTAATTAATATATTTGCAGGGTATCGTTCGGCAGCTCAAAGGGCTCCATGGTGGAAACGCTGATCTACGAGAGCCCCTTGCAAGAGGAGCCCGAGAGCCCCCCGGCCCAGCTACACGAGACATCTTTCCCGTACACGCCGGTTGAAGACGAGTACGTTATTTCATTTTGAGTATGTTATTATTGATTTTTAAATGCTTTTTCCCGGCGAATTTTAATAAGGTTTTTGGTTTAACAAGTAATTTTATTTACAAAACAACAATTTAATTAGGTACTATCTAATTGTTCTATACATATAATAATAAAACTATAAGTAGGCTAAGTCTGTACATCATCAGACAATCTTAAAATCTGGTACCTATAGGTTACATCGCAATAGGTTACTTAGAAGATTTTGAGAATAAGAAGTTATGAGCGATTGCATGAAGTACTTAAACGCGGGTGAAGCCGCGGGCTAAAGCTAGTATAATGTGTATGTATAGGTAACGAAAATTATAGAAATGTTTATATCTATTATAGGTAATTGTGACAAATAAATATTAATGAAATGATACAAATAACATGTTATGTCGATTGGGAGGCGGCAGCAGTAGTACTATGCAAAATTCATTTTTTCCAAAATCAAAACGCCGATAGGTACCTACATTCTCCTTTTTTGGGATGGGTAAGTATAGTTAGGTACCTAGTTACAAAAGAACGCATTGTAGTTTTCACAGTGTCCTCGAAAACCTAAAAAATAAAAGAAAGGAAATTAGAAAAATTAAAAAATAAATAATTTCCACAAATAAGCTTGCCAACAGTTGCAACAGCTCTGTCTACCCCTTAAGTGATAAAAACTATTTTTTTCCGTTCCGACATCGTGAAAATAGTTAACAAACAAAAAAGTAAACGTTGTCATTGTCAAAACAACAACTATGATAATAATAATGTCGGAACCTACAATGAACATCACATCAACCTTACCAACCAAATTAATTGCAAACTTGCCACTATTACCGCGCCATGCCATAGAAGTTACGGCAGGCGATTGGGGTGCTGCTCTGCTCATTGGCGCGTATGTAGGTATACCTACCTAACTAGTTTATTCCACTTTGTGCACCTGGGTCCTAATATCACGTGGGTTATTCATGTTCAGTTCACCCATCATAAAAAATAGGTCAGTAGTCTATACCTAAATTGTAAGTAAGTAGGGTATATATACATATATGAACATGAAAGAGAAAATGTAGCAAATATAACAAAAGAAAATGCACCTAGTTTGGTATAAACCAAGTACTCAAATACAATATTAATATAAAAAATAGGTAGGTACCTAGGTATCGTAGGTAGACATATAATATTAGACAACAACAATTATCTTCATTATTGCTGAAATAAAAGCGCTTCCCCTCTTTGTTTTCTTTTGCATAATTTAATTTTAATAGGTATTCAGTCTGAGAACGTTCTCAGACAAATTTATCAACTCAGGGAATCTTTTTCTTCACCTCTATATAACTATTTATTTACATAACATCTACATAGGTACCTAATTATATTTCTCAAATATCTTACGGATATTTGAGAAACCACAAACGTGGCACTGTGCAGTCGATATCACATTTATCTATCAGTAAGTTTATAAATATTACTAGATTTTATATTAATACATTCAGAATAATAATAACTCCTTACCTCGAAATAAAACGTTATAAATAACGTTATAACAATGTCTACACGGTACAAAATAACGTATTGAGTAAATAATGTTTTGCGGTATATATACGCCTCGTTATTGTGAGGCGAGGCGCGCCGCTGGTGACATCACTAGCCGAGCGCGATCGCTGGCAGCGATTCGCTGCTCGCCGTGCCGTCGGGCGCTACGTGATCGTATGCTTTCGCTTTGCTTCATTCGCTTCGGACACGGACCGCGCGCGACTTCCGAGATCGATGTAGTGGGAAACACTGTTGTGAAGCGTCGAAGAGCCAAACCCTTAGTGAAAAGTGCTAATGTTTTTGATTTATTTTACAAATCAAATAGGAACTTGTACAGTGCACGGATAACGTGTGAATAGTGTGACTTGTTAAGGTACGATCATTATTTACAGAAATCACGTCATACTTGTTGTGCGAATTGGGTGTTCACTTGTATTTAATTCTAGGTTTCGTGTAAAGTTTCAGACATAATCTTGTTGGTGGTTTTCTCTCGAAATCTGTAATTAAGATTTGATTCTGTGATTAGCGGACGTCCTTTCTGATACTGAGCGGAGAATTCTGTCACTATGACGTCATGAGGACTGATTTATAAACACAAAATGACTTTCGGCTCTATCCCGCATTCGGGAGCACAAGGTCATTACTCAGCACGCTTAATGTAGGTAGTAAACAGAAATTGGCATTGGCAAACGTTGTAAAAGCTCTATTTATATTAATATTAATACTATCAGTGGTCTTCGAGAGACCCGCCCAGCGCCGCAACGTCGGCTACGGGTGGAACCATTGGTACAGTTACCTACAACATTCATCCTGCATTCTAATCAGCAGTACATGTATCAATGTCTCTTTTTAATTGTGTAGCATGTATTATTATTTGTTAAAAATACTAACTACCTAGCAATAGATTTCCATTGTTTGTAATTGTCTCCCAAACCAAATGCTTTAGCCAACAAACTAACCTTATTAGGAAGTTCTTTACTATAGCTCCATGCTATAATCACAGGCTATAACCTACACACATAATTCTCCTCATACACATTAGGTCCATTCTTAATACTTTTTTAGTGAAAAAAATATTAAGAATAATTCTAAATTGTTCATATTTAGTAAAATATAAACAATTTAAAACTTCTTTAATCATTTTTAATATCTAAATCATACACATAAAATTGTACCTGACTATAAATTGTGTCTTGACCCATATAGCACAGTATAAAAGTGTAATAGAAGTCAATTATGTGGCAATTTTACCATTAGTATCTTAAATTGAAACCTATTTATTACAATGAGCATAATTAAGCAACCCATTTGATCTTTAACCACTGTCCATTTGGCGCATTATTGTCTCTGTATAAATAACCAAAGTCAGCAAAGCGATTTTCTGTACAACAATATAAAACTAATATATCTTCTAATATTAGTTTTATATCATTGGTTTAGTGCTGTGGTGTTCGAAATTTATAATTTTTGATAGAGGTAATGTTACCTTTGTGGAAATTAGCAAAATAGAACTTGGGAACATTTTACTTTCGCTTGTACACCTTACTCACTAGGGGTTTATCAATACTGCTGTACTGGTGAATCTGTATTTAATAGAAGAATACAAGTTTTGGTAGGATGATACCAGATTAAATTGTACCAAGTTCCATTGTGATAATCAGATTAATTTGCTTGCAATACAAAGTGACCCTGATCCGTTACAATGCTGTTTGCTCCCCACATGTAATGATGAGTTCACAATGGTTGTGGCCTTGAGTCTATGTGAATTAAGCTGTGCGATGATATATTTATCTATTCCATTCATTTACTTGTTGATTCACTGACTAAAGATGCTGCTGATGTCAGATTTTATCCTGTTTTGTTCAATTCACATGATCTTAACTTTATGAAGTGTGGGTGTTAAATATAGGTCACTAGATTCAAGTTTCTTCTGTACAAATAATTTATACAGAAGAAACAAATATTTTATACAAAATGTATGTTTGTTACTGGCATTTGCCCGCGATTTCGCTCGCGTGAACAGTTGCTTTACCAGGATAATCCCACCTTTGTCTTTCTCTATACTTTGATTTTCATGTATGGTAAATTTCTAGAAGATTGGTTAAGCAGATAAAGTGTGAATGGGCAACTAACAAACTTACTTTCACATTTAGAATATTAGTTCAATTAGTTTGAAAAACAATTTAATAAACAGTATTTTGACTCTCTATTTCATGGGCATTAAGTATTTGCCAGTGCTTAGTTTTGTGCTAAATAATTTTGCAACTTTTTATACCTACCTAACTCCTACTAAATATGAACTAGTAAGTGTAGTCTAATGTCTAATATTGATTCTCTAATACAGTAGTCAAATTCAACAAATTGGGAATTTTAACAAGATGTTTATGAGATCTAAACAGCGCGTGGGCGTTGAATATAGTCGTCTGCTAATATAAGAGGATCCACTGAATCACCTTCAGAGTTAACATAGCAGCTGCGCCCGCGCCTCTTAATGTCTCAATGATTGCAAGCTTGATATTTCGATTTTGTGCAACGCGAAAACATTTTCCTCGTATTTATCATCAATATATTTATCAAACTGGTCTTCTCGTGTTTTATGTTACACCTGCTACAAACACAACCTTGAATTATGACAAATGGAAAAAATACTGTCTATATAAATTAATATTTTTATCAACGAAATTGGTGTGACAATATGGGTTAGAAGTAGATGTTTATCCTTCAGTGTTACATCCAGTCGTGTCTATAAATCGATGTAATTACAATGCAGACGTCATCGCAACAATACACAGCTTATTCATTCATTTGCTTCGGTCGCGTACTGTTTGAATGTAGACAAATTTTCAAACAAGTAAACAATTATACACGGCGACTCTAAGACTGTAAATTAAGACGCGCAGTATTGATTAGTAATTAAGTATACACCACAGGCAGGCTTAAAGTTCCCTAAAGTCTTATTATTAGTACTGTGTTACTTTTAATAAGTGTCAGTCATATCCCATAGTTTCAAATTATATGTTGCTTTGCGAATCAACGTACATATAAATAAATTGTTTGTATTTCTATCTTTAGGATATAGGTTAGTACCTATCTGGGTGTACTAAATTTCAAAATAACTAAAATTATACCAACCCGCTTCGTCGTTTTGATTGATTTAGCTTGCGATCTTATATATGTCCTTAGTCATTTTGGTGTCTTCACTGTAAGGATATGAAGTACCTAGCGACCCGGCTTGTTTTCGCATGAGGTCTATAAAGCTTCGGGAATAAAATATATAAAAGTGAAAACTGCATCAAAATCTATTGTGTGGTTTGAATAAAAAGAAAATAACAGGAGTAAACAGACGCAGAGGGCGATTTTGTTTTCTATATGTAGTGAATTTCCCTATTGTATATTGAAGAGGTATCTATGCTTTTGTTTTCAGTTCAGAGCGCTCCAAAGTCCGCGTGTCCTTCTACCAAGGGGCGAGGCCGCAGTGCCTGTCTCCGCCGCCCGCGGCGCCGCTGTTGGAATCCCACGATTTCTACGCAGCCCTACTCTCGGCTGCCACCAAACAAGACATGACTGACCACGTCATGTATAACAGACAAATCAGGTACCTACTATATTGTTTTTCAAGAAGTTACGGGAATAAATGACTAGCTACGAGTAGATGTCTCTTTGAAGAATCCTATACCTATCATAGAATCATTTGTAAAGGATGACATCAACAAATCACAGTATTTTTAGGATATAACAATATACAATGTACATTTTTGGGAACTAATTTAATAGGGAAATTAGGGACTTGCCAAAGCACCCCATACTAATATGATACACCCTATCCTTATGAGGTCATCAACATTCACATAAAGATTGCTCTAATAAATCAAACAGGAACTCATCTTCTTACTTTTCACTTTCGTATAGGAGACGCATTCTATGTTATATTTTTCTTCAAATTAGGTAGATGGGTTTTATTATTAAAAAGAAAGGAATCTACGAAAACCGATACCGACCGAAAATGGATAGTTTGCAACTATTCTATGGTTCACCGAGTAATTATCATGATGCTAAATGACATCTACGCAACGTCATGTTTAACATGTTGTATAGTTTCTAGTTCATTTTCCTATTGGATCCAACATCAACCTTCTATTTGGTTATAACCAGCAAGATTTAAAAAACTTTTACTGCCTGAACAAATTTTCAAACAAGCAAACAATATCGGTTCGATAGTACACTCTTACCTAGTATAGTGTCAAAATTCTTTCACCATTAGAAAAGTACATTAGCTAAGATTGCTATAGGTTATATTTTATGTCAAATTTCCAAAATTCATATCGGAGCGAAGCCCTGGGCATCACCTGGTATCAAATAAAGAAGTATTTTTGTTACAGTTTGGCTTAGATACTAACGACGGCAAAATAAAAAATACGTAATTCGTACACGTAATACAATGTTAAAAAGGTCAAGTGTAAGGCTAAGGTCATATTTAAGTAGTGATAGGCTGACCGTGGCACTAGTTATGCTTATCTCGTTATTAAAGGTAATTAATAGGATTTCGATTTAGGATTACTAGGAATCTCATCGACCATTTCTAAGATTAAGGACTTGTTTTACTACTTGCTGATGAAATATCTGATTACTATATGTTTTACTGAATACATTATCTGATAATCTTCATATTATCGTAATAATATCGAAATAATTGCGTGAAAATTTCTGATTCACAAGTGTTGGACAGGGCTAACTGGCCAATCACACAATGTAGATATATCTAGCACCTAGTTTAGCTGTCATAGTACAATATGATGCCTACTTAATCTTAAAAGTGGTGAAACGAAATCGAGACGCATTACAAAAAAAAACTAAACATCTCTGTACTAAAAATGCGTGATGAGCAATGAGCAGGTCTATTTATAAGTATGCTCCTTTTGAATTGATGATAATGAAATCGTTACGACGGCCGGTTACGCTGCAGCGCATTGCAATTTCTCCTTCATTTTCTACAGATTGTCAATGATCGTCTTAAAACTATCATGTCCTATACATACTTCGGTAAATTACTAAAAGACTTATGTGTAATGACATCAAAAAATAAATTATATGAGTAAGAGAATTTTTTAATTGGGTGTCACACCAAGTTACCGAAATTGTTCGTCACAAGGCCAAGAAAAGAGTATACCTACGAGTATATAATAATAAACCCTTACGAAATGCAATCGTATCTAAAATATAAATATTTATACAATAAAACGTCGCATAAACACTTTAATGACAAATTTAAAGTGATTGACTTCTACATTAAGATAAGAGTTGAGTGTGATAGTAGATTATACCTATGACATGATGATATTCAGGTGACTGGTTGGGGAGCGCATATTAATTTGCATTCCCCGGTTGCATGGGGTCTATTTCAGGACGTGATTGACCTCCCGACAGTCAACAGAAAAAAATATAACTTCTATATGTATATATAATTATATAATCCTGAAACAGTTAAACAGTTTAAAATTATGACGGATGAGTTGTGCATCTAGCTTTATTGGACCGATTTATAGTCTTAAATTATAAACAGCCTAGCCATTACAAGAAGTCATTATTTTTTCCATTAGTAATTGATTGATGTCACTCCCAATAAAGAGTTAAACATAACATATATAATAGAATACCGAACCAGATAAATCCAATGGATAGAACAATTATAACTTTGTCTTTATTGTAGCAGAGCGAAGTATTGGGCACTTTTAAGATGACATGATGTTATATGGCAACCAAAACGTTTTATGACACCATAAAATGTTTTTACTTTTCTGGCAACAAAGGGGCAAATAATTTTACGAGACTGCAATTACTTGCAGTCTCGTAAAAGTTCGCGAAGTTACCTTCGCGGCCGGTTGATTTTACAGTTTTGTTAGATGCTATGTTGATTAATTCCTATTTTAGGAGCGTAAATGAAAACTTCAAGTACTAGCGCATTTGTAATGTAGTATATGATGTTTGCATAGGAATGAAATGTAATATGGTTAAAGTGGTACGATAAAAGATGGGTTTATGTTATTTATGACTTAACATTCAAGGTCAAGAGTTATGGTACAAATAACACATCTCACGTCATACGCATGCGTCAGCGTCACGGGGCCTGTTTCATCTACAAATTTCTTTTGTTTATCGATGTGGTTTATTTTGGCTATCCGGAGTTCTCAGCCATGAAAAAACCTTTTTGTAGATGATATAATGAATATGACTGAATTTGTTTCAGCACGGAAAGCGGATGGGACAACCCGTTCCGTCCTGACGGCGACCTGAGTCGCGAAGCGGACGAGATCGTCTCTCTAATCAAAGGCGGCAAGCCCATCACACCTACTCCCCCCGCGGCCACCCCGCAGCTGCCTATCAGCGAAGAGGCAGAGGAGAAGACCCATGCGAATAATGTTAACGTAAGTGAAATATTGCAATTAATGTCTTGGGTACAAGAGCAACCAAAGCAACTATACGATATGCTGATATAATATTATTAAATTTTAAATTAATGTTTAGTACCACTTTTTGAGTACCATCAATTTTGTCTTTATTTTTGTGTTGAGCAAATTGTAAAAACTATGTAAAATTCATATTTTGAGTTGTTATTATGTGTACTTACAGGCAGCTCCACCCTCCCCGCAAACGAAGGTAGCGAGTGCCCCGCAGAGCACCCCGAAGGCAATGAACGGCACCAAGAACGGGGGCGCCGTGGCAGACTTGAGCCCGGGGCAAGTGGAAGTGCAGCGCTCGCTGCCGCAGGAGCCGCAGCAGCCGGAACACGTGACCATTAAGAAGAAGCCCAAGTGCAAATGCTGCGTCATACAGTAACCACTCCGACGGTACCACCGGTAACACTCACGCTTCTTCAACCATTTCCCCCCACTTTGGTGTTTACTCGGTGCTATTTCGTTTCAAGCTTTCTTTAAATCTGGAAGCCTTGTGTTCATACAAGTTTGGCCCAGACTCGCTTTGTTGGAATTTTCAACTATATGGCAGTTTTCTTTACCTGTTATTATATAAGATCGTTTTTTGATTATTTTATGTGTTAGGTTTTATTGAACTCTTATAGGGTACAAACTTAAAGAGTATTTATGTTTAGCTAGTCTGAAGGAAGATTACGTTTTGGACGGGTTAGTATTCCACGAAATACGAGCATTTCGGATAGGGCGAGCATTTTGCATGTGATGTTTTAATAAAATATTTCTTAAACATTCAGTGTGAATAGAATCTCAGCTAGTTCCATCAAACACGCAGAACTGTGCACTATTTATCGATGGAGGGAAGTTTTACTACTTAGTTATATCAAATTTTACAATTATTGTGACTAAAAATAATTACAATTCTGCTCATGTTTTATTCAATCGGCGATATTAGTGACATATATTTGAAATCATAGTAATTTATTATGAAACAGTTGATTTTACAGTTGACTGTGTTGCATAATATTTAATGGTACGTAATTAAAATGTATATTTTTATATGTTTATTTATATAGAAAGAAATATTATAAATCCTACAGAATTGCTGTCAGATTTGAGAAATATATGGAGCTCCTGTTTTAATTTAAATTCAATACTTGGACGTTAGCAGTCGGCAATATTACATTTAACTTAGCTCTTTATACATGTCGTATTAGAACTTAAGCATATTAGGATGTATGTATTTAACTGCGCTGATTTTTATTTTTTTATATATCCAATACCACTCCACATGCTAAAATAATAGAAACACGAATTAATGTTACTAATGTTGTTAGTTACTCGTAGCTCCCTACATGTTCCCTACACGCTTGCGTCCAGTAGTAGGTACGCACAGATTTGAGATTTATCTATTTTATAATGTCACTTACCAATTGGCGCCATTTTTAATTGCGCCTATTTTACTTTTTATATTATAAGACTGTTTTTCGTTTGATTTATGACTAGTAAGTTATGGGTTAGAAAATGTTATAGTATCGCGGGTAATTGGTCAGTGACAGTATAATTATTAGTTTTGAATACTACAGCGCGGAATATTGCTTACTTTAAGTATCAGATGCAGCAAGTATATAAATCTGTGTTAACAATGGGACTTCAATTTCCTATATGTAAGAAATAGTTATCAAATAAAATTATAAGATTTCCAATTGGGTATTTTACTTCAATTCCATTGGTACAACGTTGTAATACTGGATAAGGAATGTTCATTAGAACATGGTAACGGAAGCGAATTTATGATGTTCATCACCTTGTGGTCGAAGATCATGTGTAAAGATGAGATGTACGGAAGGAATAGCATTCGTAAATTAGATAGGAATTTAGGCAGGTAGTTAGAAACATGATTTATAAATTTTGTTATATGATTTAAATTATTTTTGCGTAGGTTTTGTATGCGACATTTTTTCGAAAAAAGATGGCAGTTTGTCCAGGTAGCTTCAGGGCAAAATAGGTTTATTGATGATAGGTATAAGCTTCCGTGTCCAATGTTTTATCACAAGATTGTATTATAAAATAACTTGGTATTTGAACGTCTTCAATGTCGATAATTTATAATTACTTATGAATATGCAATCGAAAGTCGATAATTTTTAATACGCATGGATATAATTATGTAGATGCAGTGTTTTAAAATGTTACATAAATACTGTGGCGTAGGTATGTTTTGACTGGCGCAATAAGCTTCGGTTTCACCCTAGACAAGTATAGTCTACGCATTGCATGGTAGCACGTCTAGAAGGCAAAGATAGACCTATTTGCACTAGGATGTAGACCTCTATATATTATAAGCAAGCGTCCATTTCTAAATATCAAGTTCTCGATGATTCATCGTAATTAAGGCCATAAGGCAGTCCGATTTTACACAGTGTATGCAAATACTAAAATATTTCGATATAAATAAATATTCTCATTTTGCTTACTTTTATAGAAATTCTTTAGACAGCTTGTTATATTTTGAATATGATTTTAAAGAATATAATAAGTTTTGTGTTTATTTTGGGCACAAAAGTTTTGGTTATAATAATTCCTGTGTATTGTCATTGCAGTAATAACGTCATGGACAATTCGTTTGGTTACTGTATTATTTTTGGTGCTAGTTGGTTGACGTATGTTGAACAACTACCTTGTAACGTGAAAAATAATTCTAAAATTTGGTATAGTTAATTTTATTTTGCTATTTTATATTTTTATGCTGCAGTCATGAAAAAAAATCCCATGATAGTATTACTTCAATCGAGTAAATGTATGTAATTATGTAAAGTATATAATATAAAAATATTATTGAAGCGATGGTATGTTCCTTAATAAAGTTTTTTATTTATATGTAAAATACTGGTATTATGGTTCTATATTTTCAATCGTGATGAGAAAATAAATCATGAATTTTCTATATTACATAATTTTTATTATCATTTTAAACTAAATGTATATGTAATATTCTTATTTCATTTGTTTTACATTACCTATAATCTGGTGTATTACGAACCTAAAATGACATTATATTTGTATAAAATATTACTTTCAATTATTGTCAATCAATGAATATGTACAAATCGATTACATTGTAATTATTTATATTAAATCTTTAAAGGCGATTGGAATGAGTTTGTTTACACACTTGATACATTCCGAGACCAACTTAGATCTTGAATAATATCAAAGCTATTAAGAAAAATAAGTATAATGCACAGGTGTATGTGCCCATTATTATCAGATATATTGGGAATTCATTGATATTGGCTTTAAGGGTTCAAGTTAATAAAGTTGTGGATCGCATTCGCAGAATGAAGGGTTGCTTCTCGGACAAAGGAAGTCTACGACAAACGAATGTTAAAGTACGTGTCATTGTATAGGTATTGGCACAAATTTGTACAGAAGCTAAGCAATCACTGATGACAGTGACAAGGCTGACAAAGTTGGTGAAGATTTCAAATTCTCTTAGATGTCAACAAGGTCGTTGCGTATGCCCATGTATAGTGACACCAATTAAATCATACAATACGAATGATTGACAAATTCATAATCTTAAGAATATGTCCAATTTAACATATAAATAATAATTAAAAGCTTCAGTGTTCAACATGAAACTATAAACATTTAGACAGGAGGTTGATGAAAGTTCGAGATAAAGAAAACATTTAAAATTACACATATATTTAATAATAAAATAAAACAAAGTAAAACACAATTATAGTAAGTAGCTATCTATAATACATAAAACTTATAATAAATTTAATCAATAGTTGATTTGCAAAAATCGTTGGAATAAAATATAAGTTAATGGAGTCGCGGGTGTAATACCCACATTTAGGAATTAATTTCCCCTTCAACTATTAAATATTGCAACATTGTATTTATATGAGAATTTCCATTCGCAACAACTTTAATTAGGTATGCATAATTTGTTATATTACCTAACAAATGATGCATACCAAGTTAAAAGTTGAAAACACTGTCGGAATATTAAACTCAATCAGAAAAACAATTATTGTCCTGTTTGTGACTGACGGACACGCCCAAAAATCCAGTTTTTCTACGCTCTGTACTTAGTTTCTGTGCGTCTTCTACAGAATCTTTCATACCGAGAAGTGAGACCGATACTGATGTCTGTGAAGATGATATGAAATAGATGCTTTCTGTAAGATGACGTACCTATCAGACAGGATGACTGGTGTAAATTTATTATACCTATCTACTGAGAGCGTATGATCTAAAGGGTGCAAAAATATATGTAAGGTGATAAGATGCTTGAGAAGAAAAATGTATAGGTCTTCTTTGTATCTTCATGAACACTATTTTCGCACAGGGAACCAAAAAGCATTGGTTTTGCAAATGCTGTGTCTATTGCTGGCTCTACACACTATAGCGGACCAGTTCGCCGAACTTCCTTCGGCATACATTGCTGGTTTTTTATCGCAGTAAATAATAGCACTCATACAGTCTACGTAATTTTAATATGTTAGATATTAGAAGTATATATCAATTCGCATAATATATTTTCAAGGTACAAATAACATGAAGGACACTTCTGTGATGCAAAGAACCATATTCAATGGGTCTAATTCTACACATTTACTCTGATTCGGTATGATTGAGTGGCGTAATATGAATGAAATCGATCAAAACGATGAATTGCCGGCGCCACTATAGGATGCGGCAACGTGTGGACCTTTGAATTTAGTCAGCGAAAGTATTGCTCCCATCTGCGGGATTTGTTGTGGTGCGGACATTATACCTATGACATTAATATCTAAAATATATGGTTATTATATCTACAACACCCTCAGTCTTACTTTAATTCCTCATATTTTTACATAAATAATGTTATCAACCAACGAACCGACGCATACAATTTTCAAAACTTAGCGGTTCGTTGTATTTATATTATACCCCTAATTTTGTCCCGCTTGGGAGTAAAATAAAAAATACTCAAAAAGGTATAGACAGCTTCCAGGTTTAATCATTGTCTAAATTGGGACAATCAGTTTTTCGCATCGTCGTTCAGTTAAATACAAATTAAATGCGCTTAACCCGGATGCAAGACGTTAGGATGAAATAGGAGTTATTATAATACAATTTAAGCTTGTTGTCTGAATGCATACATGATGAAAACGTTAAATAGATGGCGAAATTAAGTTTTGAAACAATTTAGGTTTGCCAAGGGGTTTCATAAAATCTATAAAATAAATTAGTGTGGTACATAGGCTGCTATTTATGTATCCGGAACTGGCCAATAATTCTAGAATATTTAAAAAGTAATTACAACATTTGAAAATAGAACTCTTCGGCTAGAGAATAAATATTTTTCATGTCCCTGTCATTTGTTTTTTTCAATTGGCGCCAATTTTGAAAATAGCTTGTCTTCATTGCCATGGATTTAACTCGTGAACATTTTCGCGCGATGATTTATTATGATTTTCGGCGTGGATTAACTCAAAAACAGTGCATCGAACAACTGATTTTAACTTATGGAGATGAAGCACCATCGAAAACCACTGTGTATTATTGGTTTAAGGAATTTCAACGTGGACGGTCTATGCTCACGGATGAAATTAAGGAGGGTCGTCCTAAATCGGTAGTGGTACAACAAAATATTGATGCTGTGCGACAATTAGTAATGCAAGATCGTCATGTTACATACCGCGAGATAGAGGCGTCTCTGGGCATTAGTATGACGAGTATACACGCGATATTACACGAACATTTAATTGTTAAAAAAATTTGTTCGCGTTGGATTCCGCACAACTTGAGCGTAGATCAAAAACAGGCTCGTGTCGACTGGTGTAAGAAAATGATAAAAAAATACAACCGTGGCACGTCAAAAGCTGTTTATAATATCTACACAGGTGACGAAACCTGGATCTATGCTTATGACCCTGAAACTAAACAGCAGTCAACGGTGTGGGTCTTTCAAGATGAACCGAATCCAACAAAAGTTGTTCGTGCGAGAAGCACTTTAAAGCAAATGGTCGCTTGTTTTTTTGGTATCAACGGACATGTAGCTACAGTGCCACTAGAGAATAGTAGGACGGTTAATTCTGAATGGTACACCACCATTTGTTTGCCAGAAGTCTTTGAAAAAATACGAAAGAACAACCCACAACGCAGAATCATACTTCATCACGACAATGCTAGCTGCCACAAGTCGGCTGAAACAAATAATTTTTTGGAGGGTCAAAAGATTGAATTGACGGGTCATCCGCCGTACAGCCCCGACCTGGCACCCAATGATTTTTATTTATTTCCAAACATTAAAAATAAATTACGTGGTCAACGTTTTTCGAGCCGCGAAGAGGCCGATGATGCGTTCAAAACACACGTTTTGGACATACCTCAATCAGAATGGAAAAAGTGCTTTGAAAATTGGTTTCATCGTATGCAGAAGTGCATAGATCATCGCGGAGAATACTTCGAGAAACAATAAAACCATATGTAATAATATATGTTTGTTTAATTTTGTTATTCCGGATACATAAATAGCAGCCCTCGTAGTACTAAATAATTTGCAAATTTATGTAGTGTCTACATACAAAAATCGTAAATTTGTTGTTTTCAAACAAATACTAATAAGTAATAAACATTTAATTGAGTCATTAACAAAAAAACAGTCAAAATCATTGATATTATAAGGTTTTGCCTACTCCACTAAGGACTCCGTCCAGACAAAGAAAACGCGGGGTAGACGTATAAATATGGCGTAGATGAGACAGACTATCCAATACAACCTGCAGATTGCATATATAGCGTTTGCCTTTGGATATTTTTAATTTGCGTTAATCTTTGTTGTATGAGAGAAGTGGAAGATAAGGATGTCAATAGCTTTCTTTGACGCTTTGAAATGAGAGATCAGTTGTATGAAGCTGTCAAAAGTGAGAGAGATTACTCTGAATATCAGCACTATTTAGGCTTCTTTTCAAGTAAGTGGTATGTACCGGAGCAGGCCACAACGACCTTCATTTATCGTTGCAAATTATATTTTAGATGTACGACTACATACATCACTACATATCTAACTACATAGGATATTTGTGATATTTATACACAAAAACGAAAATACAATTAAAAGTATAGCACTGGCATATATTATATTTTACGTAATAATATATTTAAATAAAGGAGAATGCGCAGATTTCATAGAAGTTTACCGCATCAACGCAAACGTTATTTATGATAATTATTATGTGATGTCCTCAATCGCAGTAAACGTAATAAAAAATAGCCTTGATTATCCTCACAGTCGCGAAATTTTATTAGGCAAATGTAGCCATGAGACCGTTTGCGTCAGGGCTAGCGTAAATTGGCACATTATCTTTTTTCGTTTTTGTAATGTAGGCTAGGTACGTCTTAATAATAACGAGTTATTTTAACAAATGATTTTTTCTGTCATTATTGACATAACCCTATCATAAAAGTAAATTATAACAAATAAAAATTCATAAAAAAACTATAAAATAAATACAAAGTGTCATTGAACATTTCTTAAATATAAAATAATTCGGTACATACGTATGGCGACGTTATAATTGACATAAATTCTGAGTTATTTAAATAAGGTAAGTTTTTATGGCAACAAAAATTTCAATATATATAAAATCAGTAAGTATAGTAGTGCGTATGACCAAATAGCTTTATTACCGCAACGTAGGCAGTAAAACTAATTTTATTATAAAATAGCTGTTCCTGATTACTTCGTAAGAACCTAGGATCACCATTTATAAACGACAGTCCATTAATTAGTCCTAACTAGAAATTAAATCTGATTTAAAAACGACAATGAAAAAAATTCTAGACAATTAGTTTCAATGCCTACATTGCTGCCGAGTCACTTTACACGCACATATTCGAAAATACACGTATTGATATATATCCTATTAATATATTCGAGATACGTGTACTTTTTCTATGAATGTATTTTTATCCCCATAACAAAGTAATAGTGATATCGAACAAATCATGTACGTAATAATTTATATATATTAAACAATCAAAAATAATTTTCTTTATCACTTAATTAGAATTGAAGTTGTCATGTGAGGTTATATTATTTATATTTATTTACCTAACATAAAGATCTGAAAAGGTTTACATAATATATGTTTCTTAGTCAACATTACAAACTATAATTGATGTTTGTATATTGGGAGATAAACAGAATATTTTAATAATATTTCATATACATATATGGAGATCTATGCTAAAAATCTTGAAAAATATTTATAATTCGCATTGTGTGACTTTGCTTTTTACATTTCACCATCGAGTCGATTCGCAGTGAGACGCATCTAACCAATCATAGTGCGTAATTGACGCAACGACAACCACACCGCAATGTGATTTGTTTGCTGCGTCTAACTTCGTTCTCTAGCCTAAAGCTATAAATTGTATATTGAAAAGGCTAAATAGTATCTATGTAATTTCAGAGCAAACTAATTACAAATAATTAATTTATTTCAGTACTAATGGAACCAGCCCGAAAGTATTTTTTGTGATATGGATAACATTACTACCAATATAGAAGTAGTAAATCAACTCACATTACAAAATAATGATTGTGTAAGATCTTAACAAATGCAAAAAGTGCTCAAAATTAGACATTTTACATATAAATGTCTGTATCTATATATCTAAATACACATGTAAGAGACGATCCAAATACGCTTTATGAATATACTTTTTATATAAATGCTATACAAAACGTTTTATAAAATCGGTGGTACATATTACCTGTCCCTGTCAGCGATTTCCACCGCTTTATTTAGTATTAAAGATACGTCCATAGGCGGGAAGTTCTGCAGAAGCTTCACATTTGAAGCGAAGTCACCGCTGAGGAGGTTATCTCTTACCAATCTGTAAAGAAAATAAAGAAACATACTCGTACAACCTTAACCTTCAACATATTATAAAACAAGTCCTCTACCGCGTCTTTCTGTATTGTTCTTGGTTGCGATAAACTCAAACTACTGCACGCACTTTCATGCGGTTTACACCAATAGATAGTGTGATTCCTGAAGATAGTTTATGTGTAGACTTTATTATATTTTTACCCGAGCTAGGCCAATAAAGGTATTTGGATGTTTGTGATATGAAGGTAAATTTACACTAATGTCAAGCAAGCCCAGGGTCAACCATTGGTTGGACAACCAGACTGGGGCACATATACAGACACCTCATTTAAACTTATAACTGTTCTATCGTCAGGTTTTAAAAATAGTAACAATGATCAACTTATTCTCATCAAAATAGTAATAATGATCAACTTACAATATCATGGCACAACAAATGTATATGAGAAAGTTGAATCTGTCAGAGTCAGCGAACAGTGAGTCCCAGATTCTTTCCACGTCTGGCAGCGAGAACTCCTGGGAGAGTAGTAAAGTCAGCCATCTGAAGGTAGAAACATGTATGTAGTAGACTCTGGGACACTGGGAACTCTGGGACGGTGAAGATCCCGATACCTTATGCAGTCATAACTCGTCGGGGCATATTACACGGTTCACTAATTATAAAGAACACAATGAATAAAAGCTTTCAGGTAAAAAAGTGCCTGGGAATATCTTATTTCTATCACCGGTTGACTGTAAGATCCCTACATGAGATAAGTCCGCCGTTGTACATTGATCTTTATTAATTTTATGTACTTATTTTTCATACAGTAAAGTTTGTATAAATCATTGGCTTGTTTATAAACAAGCAAGTGCTTTGACTTAGACAAACATACCTGAAGCTATAGTACTGCGGGCGCAGCACTTGCATCTCCAGGAGCCCCCATACAGCGACGTCGTTCCGTTTGACGCAGTCGCACAGTTTGCCCATCATGTAGTTAATGCCGCTTTCCGCCTCGTCCAGCGTGCGGATGAAGAAGTCCCGGATCTCGGACATCAGATTCGTGAAACAGAAAAAACAATCCGCTTCTGCGTGCTCTGTAATAGGGTAGACGGTTTCAGTCAATTAAAAAATAGATGTTATAATCTAGATAAAATACATTTATGTAGATCATTGTAATTATTCATATACTGTAACAATGCGGCTGAAGATTTTCAGTTGGTCTGTTTTAAAGTACAAGTAGGTAATTCTTGTAAGGTACACGTCAACCGCACCGCTCCCTGGCAAGATGACATTCATTGAAAGTGAGCTATTAAGTCTCCTCGCTGTATAAGTCTGCTATCAAAAGTATCAGTGATCGTAAGTAGCTAGCTTGCCAGTTATATGAAAAAAGATTTAAAATATGCGAAATGTTTTATGTTATTATAAATGTTATGTTTTTGTTATTGTTTATCACCACAATTGATTTTCTTTGTAAAAATTCATTGTTTCATAATAATTAAATATTCTACTGATGATGAAAATTTTCGCGCATAAAAACACTAGGTCACGTTACAATGACGTCATCACACAATACTCCGCGCCCGCATCTAGGTCATAGACCATCGGACAAGTTTGTAACCAATGAAACGCCATGTACTGTCTTGGTCGCTTATATTTTAGTTATTATAAACGTAAAGTAAAAATTAGAAATCTATTTTTGAAAAACAAAATATTTTTTATATGTAAAAGATGAATTGCATATTTATTATTTAATTTGAAGTTAACATGTCCATTACTTTTAATACTTAATTATGATATCAGTAAAGTAGCCATTTTTGTTTTGATTAATTCTCTCGTAATGATTGTAAATGCGACTCACGTCTAAACTCTTTATCGGCGTCAATGGCGAAGGTGTGGTAGATGGGGCCAATGATCTCATTCATGCCTTGCACGTAGCTTTGACCAGGGTTGAGCTTCGCGTACAGGAACAGCATCCTCTCCACCACCTCCCAGTGGGCCTCGCAGCCCTCGTTCAGAGGCGCGTAGTCCCCGCTCGAGAGGCTGTCCGAGCGACGGATTTCGTTGCTCAACTGTGACACAACAATAATTTGAATTCGAATATTTTACAAGAGTGTTGAAAATGTACATTTATCTCAACTTATCGCCGGTTGACTGTAAGAGATCCCTACATTGGATAACTCCGCCGTTGTACATGTATCTTTCTTGTATTAATTTTGATTAATGTACTTACTTTCGTGCAATAAAGTTATAACAAACAAATATTGTCTCTCTCTCATTTGAGTGTCTTCTTTGTTCCTCTCACTAATGTGGGAGAGAGACCGCTTTTATACTTATTCTTCTCCATGTCGCACCGACCTTGGCGTCTTTAGTAGTCAGACCAGTATCAGCACGCATATCCTCTTTGGCAATATCAAGCCAGCACTTTCCCGTTTTGCCCCTTATGTCAGGCTAAACGAGATGATATTGATAAATACTACTGGACTGATCGGGCTGAAATTTGCCATGCAATGCAATGGACTATCCAGCTACTGTAATGTAAGAAATTCGTTGTGGGAAACCGGAGAGGAATGAGATACATTGCGGGAATCACGTGTACAATAGGGGACTGTAAATATCTTTCGTAGCTAAATTTTCTTTTCGACAAGTAAAAATATTAACTTCGGAACGGACTAAATCACGGGCAAAAGCTAGTAATAAACAATTACAATCTTAGCTCATTTAAAGATAACATTTGCACTTAATTTTCATTGCATAAGCAGAAACGAACTTTGACCTGCAGATTGCAACAATATCACAGCAGCAGTTCAGACTTGATATAAGCTAATGTTCAAGTCAAACTGTGTCTCACACAGTCTTATAAATGGACTAGCGGCCCGTACTGGCTTCGCTCGGATAAAAACATAATAAATTATACACCTTCCTCTATGTGAGGATACGAACCTAAACGGGCAAAATTGTCTGTTTTTCTTTTCTCCATTTTTTATCCAAAATACAAACAAAAAAATAAATAAACAAAATCAAAATAATTGAAGTCCAGGATTCGAAACATCAACAGAACAACGCGAATTTAATGGTGTTTACCGCTGAGCTGTCTACATCAACGCTTAATCTTTGACGAAATTTTGAATGGGATTATTCGTTATTCCTTCTCACCCTCATTTAACTACCCTAAAGGTCAAATTTTAAGAAATTCTGAAACACGTGTTTCATTAGTTTAAGAAAGATTTTCGTTATTTTTCATACAAACATTACCCCCAATTTTTACCCCTTTAGGGCTTTAATTTGGAAAATTCCTTTCTTATCTGAGCGCTACTTAACAACCGAATGCTACTGCCCAAATTTCACGTTTATGTCTTCTATGGTTAAAGCTGGGCGATGATTAGTAAAAAACGCTTGTTCTTTTATATATACGAGTACATATAGATAAGTATAGACATATTATTACATACCACAGTTATTACCAATGATATATTATTCACATCACAGTTTAATTATGTTACAGTTCATCGGCCTTTATAGTTACAGTTAAGAGACTGTATGACGCCACAGATACTGCTGTGTTGGCGGCGGCGTCTTATTAGTCTTCACAAATATGATTAGTCGAGTCGACAAGCTAAGAAGTAGAAGGAAAGACCTCCAAGAACCCACGATTGCCCCCATGTTCTATAAGAGTGTAGTTCGGTCGTACTGAACTTTTAGATAGAAAACTAGATCGATTCTAATATTAAGTAAACGTTTGGTTGTTAGTGAGGATGTTTGTTTCTCATACGAATATAAATATTGGACGGGGACAAAATATAGCCGGGAATAGCACATAGGTCACTTATGATAGGACAACCTATAGTAAAAAAAGGGCCTAGGAATATCTATATCATGGAGGTTAAAAAGTAATAATACGATTTACCTTTGCGACGCCGAGTCCCCTCCTTTCCAACGTTGAGTACGAGAGCATAGACTGCTCAACCCTTTTATGTAATCGTTTGACACCGTTACTGTTTACAATCTGAAAAAATATGTTACTGGTTTGTAAAGTGATTGTTGCTATATAAAACTCAAAAACGTTCGTCAAACATCGACACTCAAATTGGCCCGTGTTACGTGATAAAACTGATGTTTTTAAAATGGTGGCTCCGCCGCAGATCACGACATGATTTACTGGATGATTATCGTTGCCCCGCAGCTCCTATACAGCTATAGCTCTAATCTATTTGGTACATGGGTAGAATATAACCCGGAATAACACATAGGGTACCTACCCTATGTGTTATTCCTTTTATCCCGAAATCCCCACGGCAGCGAAGCCCCGTGGCAAAGCCAGTTGACTATATTTCCAAATATCATCTAAACCAGTGAAAGCGTAGCAGGCAAACAGAAAGGCAGATAAAATTTCGCTATTTTTTACAATACTCAGCAAGCAAACAGAAAATTAAAATAATTATATTTTAGATGGATATTCTGATTATATACCTCCGGGCAAGGGAATTCTGTAGCCGACTGGAAGAATGATATGTCTGGGCACAATCTGCGGACGTCTTTATCAATTTGGAGGAGCACCTCATTGTCCTTGAAGTACGTGCTCCATGAACTGTCTGGGCTGATGTTAAGGGGGTGGTCGCTCGGCCCACCCGGAGACACTATTATTTCATCTGTAATATGGTAAAATAATACATTATATAACCATTTTTTCCATGTCCGATCAGTTGATATTTGCAAAGTTCTAAGTCGATCGATAGGGTGCACGGCTCGGCACGGATAGGATAACCATAAAAAAATAAACTATAAAAGATTAAATTTCGTTTTTAAATGGAAAGGTGACAACAGCATTCACAAAGAAAGTTGACGTCGGGAAAACAGCCGGTTGTAAAACCAAAGCCGAATCTTTAAAGTTACAAGTTACGCTGACCCCTTTACTAGCTTCACTAAGTCGCAGCCCTGAATGTAGCACATAAAGTTGAGAAAGAAATTATTTTTGGCCTGCCTGACGTCAATTCTTTTTGGGAATTGTCTTTCAGTTGACAATGTCTCTAGGGACCTTATATCTTAGCTGCCTCGTACGACATTCAAAGCAGGATAAGGACTGGTCTCTTTCTAGAGCGGGAGTCACACATCACTTGTAATCCGGAATACCTACTGATAAATTGTTTGTACAATTGTCGTTTTTTAACAAGTGTGTCTTCACGCGCGCTCTTCTCATAAGGTAAGTAATGCAACAGGATCTTCCAGACCATCGAGCGTAATCCTTTTTCATCAGGAATACCTGTTGAAGATTTCAGTAGTTTATTATAGCATCACTATATGAAGAAATACCCTTCCCTCGCCAAGGTCAAGGGGGGGTCAAGGCTTTCGCTGCAATTATAAACATATATGGAAACAGTAGCCGGTAATATGATTGTATCTTGTTTAAGATCAGTTACTAGAGAGAGCTCGGGTGAATTAAATTGCATGCTTGAATATGGGTTTTATATATATCGTAATAAAATTCATAATAATAATAAAATGCAAGATTGTGGACAGACGGTGTACCACTATTCACTGGTACATTGTAGCAATCAAGGAACTAGGTATCAATTTACTATGACACACCAAACCAGTGAAGCTTAAAAGGCCACTTGTGATTGTGACCAACATGACTTTTATTCAAATGCTACGTAAATATATTAATATGGTAATCTAAATGCTAATGATGCTGATAGTGTGAAGTTAAAAATTAGTTTAATATGTGTAACTCTCACCAATAGTTTGTTTGTACTAAGCATTAGAATTATAAAATACTAACTGTGATTTTGGAATAAAAAATACCCTGTGTTATTCCAGGTTTTACCAGTTATTCTACCAGTGTACCAAATTTCATAACAATGGGTCCAATAGATTTTGTGTGTGAGTAACAAAAATGCATACACACATAGATCCTCCCAAACTTTTGCATTAATCTTAGTAGGATAAAAAACCTACCATTTGGCTGCATCAAGTTACCATCAGAAAATATTATTTTTATTTAATTTTGTATAATTTGAGTTTCTTAATTACTTTAAGTAGCTTTTGTTCTTTTCAGTATAAGAATACTGAGAAAAAGATGTTTGGTTGAATAGATTAAATGTGATGGTAGGTAACAAAGATACTTTAGCATTTATAATATTAGTTAGGGTGTAAAAGATTGGGATTTGAAGAATATTATTTAAGATTAGGATAGGTAGGATACTTATGTAAAGAAGTCATTATTTAAATACCATTGAAAGCCAGCTTCCTTAACTGGTCAATATCAATCACATCTTGTTCAAGAATCTCTTCAAATGCTTGTATTCTGAAACAATAAATAATAATGGACCTAGGTATTTGAGTGCTAACATAGAAACATGTTTCAGTAAAAGCTTCAAGTAGATTTTTTGTTCGTGCAACATATGCAGACTTTCTTGATTATAAGCAAATGGATTGTGTGTGTGCAGGTGTACAAAGTAGGTACTGCTTCCAGTGAGCCAGCCCTTTCTAATTTTGTATTAATATAAGATTTTAGTCAAAGACATCCCGTCATTTTTGAAGCCACTGATTCTGGTGCTTCTGTAGTATTTGCTATAGCTGGCACTTTGAGTCACTACTTCATCCATAACCATGGGCATATTCAGGATTTCATGTACCTCTGGGAAATGTCAATAACATGCCCAACGACGTTTAAATGGCTGTTGTTGATGTTGATCAAGCAAACACGTTTCTAATATCTCAGATTTATCAAGAGAAACTGAGAATATGGAAACTCAACTAAAATATAAAAGTAATTACATAGTTATGTACCCATCAAGGAATATATAAATAATACAAGAAATATGCCTTCATTTCCAATGTATTGAATAAAGTTTATACCAGCATGTTACAGAATATTATTACAATAGCTGTAAGGTATGTATGAACATAGAGAAATTCAAAACTTTGTTTGTATGGCGCGAATTTTTGATGAAAGTAGGAATATAAGTCACATATTGTACGCCCTCTAATATTTTTAAATCACTACTGAAGAATGTATAATATAATAGTTGTAATGAATGTATAATATAATGTTATAGACAAATGTTTTCTGTTATGTTGCCTATTGAAGAAAGCCTTACCTTGCTTTGTGTAGGCTCATTTTTGTATTTAATTGTTGAAACAGCTTCAGTAAGGACTTCAGTAATTTGGTTTACTTATTCAATTTGATTTCACAAACACAAACCACAACACAAAACTCCAAGTCCAAGTGAAGTCAGGTAGGTGTACCTACCTATAGTTTAGTGGGCAGTGAAGTGACGTTTCACTCTGTCATTCTGACAGAGACTGAGGGGTGACAGATGTCAAAGTGGTGATAATGGTATTAGTGATGTAGATTGATAGGTTGTTATTATTATTATGTATCTCCTTTTATAAATTCACGGCACTAAGTCCGGTCCTTTGAGAGGCTTGCGTGGGGATATGGATCCAACAATTATTATTATTATTATTGGTCGTCTTGGTGAATAGGCATATTACGCAAAGCTCAGCGCAGATGGCGCTACTGGTACAACTAAGGTACACAAACGTTGCAGATAAATTACGACCAAAAATACCTTCTACGCAATCGTGGTGAGAGTTTGAAGGAAAAAGGTAGGATTTAGTGAAAATAATAACACTACTTTGGGTTATCTTCTGCATTATGGTCAACTGTGGTCATAAACTGATATAAACTTGATTTTGACTGAAGATCTTACCTGTATGAAGTTCATATTTCAATAAGTCTTCATGTGTGAAGTGTACCGAGCTTCTATTCGACCGTTTACTGGCTCGAAAATTTTACAGCGTGAGTCGTATTCCATAGTTTACGAAGTTTTTTTAACTTATGGAAAACTATTTTTCCTAATATTACGGCACCCAAATATGCTACATTGTTGTATATTTTCACAAACGAATGCTTACATAATGAAAGGATTAATAAAGTATCCTAAAATAAATGTTTTAATCGATATAGCAAATGGCGGCAAAGCTTTTGTGTACCTTACATACAGTGCTGTACTCTGGCGGAATAAATATGCAGTAATACTCTACACATTACAATATTCTATAAATAATACACACGTGAAAAACTGAAAAAATATCAAAGTACTTAGAAAATATTTTCGAATTTCTTACTGGAATGGACTTGTCAAACGATATACCTAGATTACAAATGTAAATTTTGTCTGACTGAACCCGCATCACGCGAAATTTAATCGACTGATTTACTTGAAATTTTGTATGAAGGTACTTAATATGCCGGGTTAACGGCGGTTAGGTTAGGCGAGCAAGTGCGAGGCATTATGTTTTGACCTTTCGACCTTTCTGACCTGTAACTTTTACACTGACCGTGGACTGGCCGAGAGAGTTGGGGGTGCAGTGATTGGGGCGGCAGCCCCCTGCAAAAAAAAAGCATAACAAGCAAGCAGCTATGTCGGTTAGGTAAGTTTCTCATTCTGTCCACACATAGCAACATTCAACTGTCATAGCTCAGATGACCGTACCGCTAAGCGTTATCTTGTCGGGAGCCAATCTTGGATGTGACAATGATCCAACATAACCTAACGGAACTGTTATTGGACATTGCTGCTATTACCCTTGCTGACCAATTGTTGCCGGCAAAATGCCTACGGACCTTGATGACCTACGAATCTTGATGTACAAACACAGTTATAGAAACATTACATTTGCCCAAATAATTATGTTGGTGTTCTAAATGATGTAAAATGCATAAGTTGTTGCCAAATAGTTATTATCCTGAGCAAAAAATATTTTGCTTTTCAAAATGATATAAATTGCACACCATTTTAGAATTATTTGCTGACCATAAGTTCCTGACAGACAATGATTCAAAGGTTCAATCTCTACAGCTCCGGGCAATGGACTTTCTACCATGGATTTAGTAATTACTTTAGTAAGTACTTACTAATTCCATGCTTTCAACAAACGAGAGCAATCCTTTTTGTAAAGGCTAAATGGATACAATTGATTTATAATAAACACGTTATTTAACTTCCTTCGAGTACTGGGAAGAGATCTCAGTATACTCGCATCGCAAAGACCTAACAGACAAGATATTTTAGCTAACCAAATATATTTTTTTGCTTTATAACCACGGCTTACGCGTCGTCAGTCTCTCGGTCACGGGTGGTACGCAGAGCGTCGCGACCGCTGCGGCTGCGCTGTCATTACAACAGTGTTTGTTACCTAACAATATATCCAAGGAACCCTCTGGCCAGATCATGGCCAGGCAGAGTTAGGTGGCCAGATCATGACCTAAATCACAATTTGGTCCATTCAAAGATCTGGCAACGTTCATAGACTACGAAAATCTGGCTTTCATGGACTTCCTTGGTGCTTAGGAATACGCGACACACCTTCTGCCTAAATAATCGCGTTAAGCTTGATGATTTTCGCAAATCAAGACGACCGTAATCCGGGTACTATTATGTTATCAACTAAATTGTAGCAGCGAAATAAGAAAACCCGGTTGATCGTGAGGTAAAATTAATAAAAAACACAAACATAATATTTTCCATTTAGTCCCAAAGCACAATAATAATATCAATCAAATAAATAAGTGAACTTAATGTACAAATTAATCCTTTGTTAGCAGCCGCATTCGCAGAAAACGGATCACTGGTCATTCTAAATTCTTTATACGCCAGCCCAGTGCATATGACAATCCATAAAAACGCCAAGCACAACAATAAACATTCCACAAACGTGCTAGCGCTTTCCTTATCTATATGTAAAGCACATTCAATTATTAATCCTAATGTTATAATGGAGAATGCTGCGAAAACTCCAATAGAGATAAAATCACTAGGTTTAACTGGCAGGTAGTCTTTGTCTGTAGCAATGTACAGCGAAGTTACCATCAGTATCAAATTCAGTCCACGTAAAAGCATTTGTAACACCGCATGCCTAGTCATTTTGTAAACTTTTATTTGCTTAATTTTATTGTATAATATGTAAATTATAATTGTTTATGTAATGTAAAATGTTTATTTTGTAAATAAAAACCAATACAATGTAAAAAATGACAACATCTCTTCAGATTTGATCGGCAAAGAGAAAACAAAGTTGACTGGATAATTTTCTAGATTGTGTAAGTAGTATGTTGGTAATGAGGTAAGTAGTAGGTTTTGTAAGAAACTCTTGCGGGCGACATATGTTTTTGGTTACCCATCCAATTACTGACCATTGTGGGATTTAAATACCTACGAATAAATCTGATGCTCTCATTAGCAATTTGAATTGCATTAATCTGCGTCCATATCCGTTGCATAAATGCATAGGCAGATCGCGTCGGCTAAATACACACGTGCATCGTAATCCGATCCAACACGCCCGATATAAAACCAATTAATCCAATCCAGCCACTGGAAACTGAACTGTATGTTCAGCTCTCTGTGACTGGGTCTTTGAAATAAGTTTTTATACTTTTTATACAAGGTATTATTGTCGTCAGAGAGATTTTGTCTCACTCGACGCATGGCGAAAATATCATGTTCATGCAAGATATACCGTCAAAGAGTCCCTCGTAGAGAGCCAATCCTAGCTCGCAATTTGGCTGGTCTTGCTTATCAAAATAATGCATACTCAGCGGAACTAAAGCCACTTGAGGAATGTTATAAGCGGGCTATTAACCGTTCTCGAGTTTACACATTAGGACTTGAACCTAAGTGTAACATAGAAATATGTGTACAATGTACATAGAAGTATCTAGAAAGTTGCAAGCTTGGAATTAGTAGTACCTACTAATTGCAAGTAAATTCTATTTAAGTTATAGATCAACAGAACTTGTATATCACCTGCTTAGTGTTTTCTCTTAAATTTCGCGACATCATCAGAGACACTGTCAAATCAGTTCTATGCTTTGCACATAGAGAGAAACAGAGTAACTTTCGAAATGTACTTTATTTACATAATTTTCATAAATTTTACGTTTGTAAGCGTGTATTTTATAGATACAGTAAACGCAAATAAAACTACTACAACTACAATTGATTTTTGCGAACATCCCGACTGTTCTATGAAAAACCAACACACCATGTGTATAGCCAAGGACAAGCAAAGTCCTAGGCTGTATGCTTCGGGAATGACAGGGTGGATGAGGTATCAAATACTTCTGCTGCACAACAAGCACAGAGATAATATAGCAATGGGTCTAGATCCTGGACAGCCGCCTGCTTCTAATATGCGAAAGATGTATTGGGACTATGAATTGGAGAAGATGGCAGAGGTTTGGGCGCGACAGTGCCAGAAGCGACACGACGAGTGCAGAAATACCATCAGATACAATGTGCTTCAGAATATGGACGTGCGGCCGGTTTTGCCGCGAGTGACGGAGGCCCAGTTGCTGGACGACGCCGTGGGCTCGTGGTTCTCGGGCTCGCGAGTGTTGCCCCCGGAGTACGTGTGGTCTTTCCGTCGGTGGAACTGCAGCGCGGCAGGAGGCTGTAATGCTCACTGGTACTCTACTGCTGCTTGGGGCTCCACTTGGCGTCTTGGCTGCTCCCAGGCACTGTGCACTGCAAAAAAACGTTCCTGCGCTGCTTATCGCAAGAAAAGAAAGAGCTTCCCGCAGGACGAGGAAACCCATGAAGCTGACTCGCATGAATTAAGAGAAGCGCATGAATCCAATAGTTATCCGCATGAATTGATAGAAGCAGAGAATGTTACAAGAACGACAATGAAGGAAAACATTTTGAGACGAACCAAATTCATGACTACGGAGGAAGTATCCCGGCTGGAGGATTTCGAAATGAAGCGGCCGGGAGTGACAGACGGATCGCCTTTACACCGTGGTATTTTATCAATGAGTACAAGAAAGAAGGACACAAGAAAGGAGCCGAAGATAATAGCTTACACTTTTTGTAATTACGGACCAGCGGGCAATATAGAGGGATTTCCTATATACGAAGCTGGTCAATCCTGTCAGAACTGTCCGCAGGGGACCCGCTGCTCCGACCGGACCCACAGAGCTCTCTGTTCTATTACGGGTGATCCCGATGCTCGCTCCTGACTATCTTAGATATAATGTTTTTTGTAGCAAGTTATTTAAATATTGTATTTTGAAATTACTAGATTTCTTCTTCTTCATAGAATGTGGTATTGTCTTATTCTTGCACGGGATTTTATCGAAGTCACTTAATAGGTAATCTGACATAACTTTTATTTCACCTCTGCCTACAGGAATAAACCCACTATTTCGCTTTGACGGATGAGCAAATAATCAATACATATAATAAAACAGTAGAAAAAAATCATGTACATTGAATATATTTACATAAAAACAAAATTAGGCGATAGAGTCATAGTAACAGAGAAATAATTTGAAAAAAAAACTAAGTCTCTGTTTGTACACGCTACACACTTCGGAAATACTTGACGGATTTTAATGACTTTTTTTGTTATATAGCTATTGAGCCTGGGCAAAATATAGGGTATAAATGATTTTGAAAACTGGTGGAGACAAATGATGGTACAGCTAAACTATAAGAAATATAAAAATTACGCCTTCACAAAAGTTGTTCAGCCTGATGAGCATTTTCTGTTGAAATATAGAAATCGAAGATCTGGAACACCATTATAGAGATATTACTTAAGTCATATTTTTAAGCACCGCCAATCCATATTCACACCAATATATACCACACCAGTGTGATAGCCCTTGATTAACTTTTGGAATCTGCGGATTAGGAAAAGCGCTATTTCCACTGATTTTAATGATATATTGAAACTCTTCTTACTTTGTCACCTTTGAGCGAGTTTGTGATTGTTATACAGCAATCAGGGGTATTTCACATTCAGACAAGATAGAGAGGGACATTGTTTTCCGATGGTATCCTGTTTATAACAACAACAGATAGTGTTAAATAACACAAGCAGTCTCAAAATTTAGGTCAGGCGAATGTTGTCAGGGTTGTCAGCGACGCTCGAACAGGCAAATGTTTACTTTGGCGAGTGACACCGCACCGCATTATAATGCGGAGCCCTGTAATCGGGTCAATGCTATCTGCATATCGACATTTTTAATCTGCGCGCGTAACTACATGAAATTTGGTAGACATTAATAATACAGATAGCTTTCATGTAAACTAGAGGAGCAATTTTAGTATAAAGCGTCGTGTTTTCGTGTTAGCTAACACAAAAATATGTTTTACTAACCGATTAGGGGCGTGGCCTAACACTTATGTTAGAAAAATAACAAAAACATGTTTTCCAAACCGAATGGATAACATCCCCCACGTTCGCTGCGGAGAGGGGAAATGACTCATTTTGTGTTAGCGCCATGGAATTACTAAGTTGTAAATTCCGGAGTACCTAATAACTAACCAATTGCATGGTTAGCTCTCACTAAAGAAAGACGTAGGGCAGCATAGCGTAATATAGAGTAAACAATCATAACGACAATAGGCGCAGCGGACGGCCGGTTTTCCTAACTTGTTTTTATAACCGTCGTATGGTGGGTAATGTCATTACTTGAGGTTAGTATCATAAAATCATGGATTTAGTAAGTACTACGGAGTACCTATTAATTCCATGGATGAAATTCTATGTCAAACACCCCGTCCATCCATAATGACGGCCCCAGCAGTAGCTACCATAGATAAATAAATAAAAAAAAAAAAAATATATTAGGACGAATCACACAGATTGAGCTAGTCCCAAAGTAAGTTCGAGACTTGTGTTATGGGATACTAACTCAACGGGATACTATATTTTATAACAAATACGTATATAGATAAACATCCAAGACCCGGGCCAATCAGAAAAATATCATTTTCCATCATGACCCGACCGGGGATCGAACCCGGGACCTCTCGGTTCGTCAAATTATATATATAAATATACCTATTAACAACGTCAACAACATCTGTGGGAAGTTTAATTATGACATATATTTAGGAGACAAGGATATAGGGCACCTTTCATCCTGTAATAATACTGTTCCCATGGGAAATTACATGTTGAACCCACAGATATAAGAACATTACATTGTTCTTCTAAACTCCTAATAATAAATAATATATATGTGTGGTTGAACCGGAAAGAAATAAAGATCCGACGTGCAATCTTTTTGAACGTTTGTAGCGAAAGGATTGTCAATGGATTTGACGCTATCTAAAAATCTAAAAGTCAAAAATAGCTGTCATTTCGATAAAGCAACATTTATAATTAAATATTCTATTTTGTAGCAGTTTTAAATATTAGACAAAATGTTGTCGGCGGCGAAAGTGCGCATCCACGGGATGCAAGATGAGAATTGGGTGATAAAGGACAAAATCAATCAGTATCGAGGACTGATCAAGCTGTATGGTGAGTTTATTTGTAAAATACACGATATCACGTCTTGATTCCTTACTGAGTAGACAGAACCAAGAGTTGCGAAACTCGAAAGCCACATTTAGCTGTATGGCGGGCTTGTTTTTGAACAATACTCGAATAATCACTGCGTAGCATTGTAGCGCTGAGTTCGTAGCGATAGCTACGATATGCGTAGTAACAGTTGGTAGAATTTTGTAGCTCGATGTAGCTTTCAATTATTTAATTCAAAAACTAAACCAACAATAGATACGAGTACCTACAGCTACGAGTAGCACATAGTTCTCATTTGGAGTATCTGCAAGTGGCCTCTCCGGTCAATAGGCAAAACTAACGTAAGTGCCTGGTCAATAAAATATTTAAACAGATACTATAATAAAAATATCGGTTATTACTTTAAAAGAATTTTTATCTAATCTATCTTACTAATTTATTAATTAAGATACCTTTATATTTAAGTTAAAGTGTATTATACAAATATATACATACTATGCAAATTATTCGCCCTCCATTATATTTATTAAACATTCCAAAGACAAATTTCACCTTTTTTAGTTTTCCTTGCAATATCCTGTATTTTAGAAAATACAGGATATTGCAAGGAGGTTACATCATATCTTAAATGAATTATGCCCTTGCTCAAGTTTGCGTGACCTTATCTTTCGATAACCTGATTATGAGTTGGGGAGACTGTGTTATGGGGGTGGTGCAACCCGTGCAATAAACCCCTTCCCCTTTCCTCACCGATGCCTATGTTTAGTGGATACTTTAAGGCGTTTTGTCCCTGCACAATAGCGTCACCTCTAATTTTTATTAATTTCTTTTATTTCTTAGTAAATAAAAAATGCGACAGATATGCGACACTAGATTTTAGTAGAAGGTATTATAGTTTTTCATTATAATGTGTAGTTAACTAAAACGAAAACTGTAGCCACCAAATCCGTTTAGTCAACTGTGACCACATTTTATTATTGAAAATTAGATAATATTTTTTACTAAATATATTTTTATAGTGTATAAAAATAATAAGTATTTGAATATATGCTATAGGTATTCAAATACTTTTTATTTTTTTGCCAAGAAATAAAAGAAATTTAAAAAAATGAGATGGTGGTACTTTTATGCGGGGATACAGCGTAATTACGGCAGTTGGTGTAATGAAAAATGAAATAAGTAAAATGAATTGCGTGACTGCGGTACCTTGCAGTCTAGGGACACTGGTTATCGGGTCCACACGGTCCATGTCCTGCATGATGGAGGAAAACCGTGGCTAACAATAGAGCCATTAACCTCACCAAATACCGATCAAAAATTATGTAATATTATATAAAAAATTAACCAACCAACTCGACATGAAGATGATAAATTCATCTTTTTCAACCCCTTCCATCTACGACATAAAGTTCACGTTTCAATAATACGTTCATTCCACTGATCCATACATCCATATGGGGACCCTTATCCATATGGCGATCCATACATCCTTACGCTAATTAATGTATTAATAATATAATAATGGACCAATTTTGGTGAAATTTCTGTACGTATAGTAAAAGACCTGAGTTCAATCATAGGTTTTTTTTTTCAAATTCCACGCTCTGTTACTGGAAATAGAGTTGACAGTATGACAAACGCACCTGATAGATACATCGCCGCGCCGGCGCGCATTCGGTCTAAAGCTTGTACTGTACTATATATACAAACAATACTTAAATTTCCTATTAATTATGATATTAGTAAATTTGAGTATGGTTTGGATTTTAAAACTGGATTCCAAAATGAACTTGAATTTGTACAATAAACGAAGGAGTTACACTTCTGCCTCTCTTTCATCAAAAATAATTTCATGTAATTGTTACGTCACGATGCACCGTCTTTGTCTATTCGAAACGTCTTCTTTTGCTTATTTTTACAGTTAATCATAATTAATTTTGCTCATCTATTAGATATTAGTAATAACGTTTCAATAAAAGCAAATAAAAACGACAAATATATCTAACGACAAATATAGATAATAAATATAGATAATAATCGATATTCCCAGAGCGAGACCGCAAGATCCATGAAGGGGACTTGGCGAAGCAGAAGAAGAGGTACAGCCGCGACATCCGCCAGCTCCGCAAGGACATCACCACCAAGCGTGAGGAGTTGGGAGTGGCCGTGTACGGAGACAAGCAATTCCTCAGGAACGCCTTCCAGGAGCACAGGAGGCTGCAGCTCACCTATATGAACAGTCAGGCCGATGTGAGTCTACCCGTCATGTCCTAGCGTCTTCAAATTGTATTTTCAGCATGGACTCGACAATGGGTGACGTTGCACGCACAGAAAGACATATGGACGTGTGACTTTTGTGACCGGTTTCTTCCTCAACCGTTTGAAATCGTCGGAGCCCAGGGTCCACTTTCCTACATATATATTTAGTATCACACTATCTATTGTTGAAAACCGCATGAAAATCCATGCAAAAAAACAGTTTTGAGTTTGTCGTGAACAGACAGATGCCGCGTCTGCAGTAAACTTTGTTTTGAATAATATGTAAGGAATAAGGATAAGGATGTTAAACAAAAAGACAAACAGACTTTTTAATAATGCTTATTTTATTACCAATTCCATATGATATCTACCTATATCTATAAATTGAATTATTAGCTTGCTAGCAAATATCAAGTATAAGGTATTGATGGTATGAATCGCTCTAAAAGTATGAATCGCTCTAAAAGAACGGTCCCGACCGGGCCCGCTCTCGTAAAGCGACTGCCGCTTGGATTGCACACGGCGACCTAGTGCGATAGGACCAGGGACGTAAAAACATATCGATATTTTGCTAAAATCTATACTAACCAACCATAATTAAATGATAATAAAATATTAAAACCCTAATTGTTAGTCATGCTTTATTTAATGTATGCATAATTATTAATTACTGGAGGAATAAAATGTAATTTATCATATACAATTAATATTTTTATCGAAAACTTTAAACCGATTAAAATATAATGTATACATATATTAGAATAGATCGGGTATCGATGAAAATGTAAACATTTTCAGTTCGGGGCATTTGTATGATAAAATTAGATTTTATTCCCTCTCGGTTTTTTTTCTATCTACATGGTTAGGTGTACTTGTTGCGGTCATATTTGTGACCGCAACCTTTTGCCTGCGTAGAATTTTACCTTTTTTCAAGTAGGTAAGTAATATATCGTAATATCTATATTAATAAATAGTAATATCGTAAAAGATATAGATATAATTATTTGACTATCTAGTATTAGTTACAACAAATATTGTGAAAGTGTTAGTTCACGATATATCACTATTCGGTATTGCTACAAATTACAAATTATATTAAACACCTAGAGATGATTATTATTAAAAGTTTTCGACACTCCTCTTAATATCGACATATGAAAATCACTAGATGGGAGCAGACAGGTGGGGTCGCGACTAGGCCGCGCATGCGTCCTAAATTTTCGTATGAAAACAATGTTTGCGATCACTTTATATTAATTAATAATTCAATGAAATGCTCCGTTGAATGACTTATTTCAGTGGTAACTGAAAATAGTCTTTTATCTTTGTATTTCTGTAGTGACTGTGGAAATAAGCACTAGAGCCCAGGATCATTCCTGCTTTACTCCCACATAACATGGGTCTTCTGCGTCCTTATTTGTTGGACGCCTGACGACATCAAGAATTTGCTGCCAAGGCCAAATGGAAGAAATATAGCCAAACATTTCTTCTCTACGTAATGTGATGGTTTTCCTCTTATACCCACTAAAATTAATTAGCTATTTACTTGCCTACATAGATAATGTAATGAAGTAAAACAATTTATATCAGGTCGTACGCTCGAACCGAACTAGCGCGCTGCCGCGCTGTTTTTACATTTAGAAAACATTTAAAAAACATTATAAAAATGATAAAACGTATTTAATGAAACATTTCTTACATCCAACCAAAACATTAGAAAATGAATCATTTTTCTATTGCTATAGGGACTTCTTTGTAATGCTATAGGGTGTCCCCACATTTGTCGACTCAGAATCGATTGAGGCCTCAATGTGTATGGAATAAGGTACCTAGTTGATAATACCATTCGAATCTGTACAAAATTTTGAAATTTCACAAAATTAACTAAACTGATAGCAATAAGTTTGAAGATATATAAATTGGTTAAACAAAAAATAACCTTCAAAATTTATTGTTGAATTGATGTTTCGATCATTCGTTATTCGTTTCAGAAAGTGTTGGAAAGTATTCACCAAGAAAATTTTAATAAGAGGAAACAGTTAGACAGAATTCGATATACAAAAAAGAAAAAGATGGAAAAGTTTCGCCTGACACAGGTTAGTTTTTCTAATACGATTACATTTTACATCATTTTCATATTACTATGGTAAATTTCAAATCTCTATTAGGTATTTCAGAATATTTAAATGAGACAAGACAGAGGACATCATTTGTTTTTAGGAAAACATACTTATCAACTGACGGACACAATTGCAAAAGGCCAAAGCCACAAAGTAGGCGACAACCGTGTGACACCCCTGGTGTTTCAAGCAAGACAGGCGGCACTACCTGGTTGATAGTATAAAATAAAATAATCACAGAGAAGGACAACCGTCTACCATTATCTTACCAGTCTTACCAATATACAACAAACCCGAAATCTGTGTTCAGATACCTTTGTAAATAAATGTTCAGTGCCGAGCGAAATGCTATTCCACAAACGATAACTACTTAAGTGCAATTTAAAACAAACTAATTTAAAACTTTATATCCGCTCCTTGAAGCATTCATTTTAGTTTAATTAAAGAGACCTTAGCGACGCCAGTTCAAGAACACTAACGACGTTGTGTTTCTTTATCGAGACAAAAAACAATGCCTCTCTTTGTCCATGTCAGTAGAATTATCGAAAGTCAGCTAAAGTCTAATTTATGAATAAATGGCTTTATCACTTCAATATTCACATTGTAACGCAGCTAGAGTCAGCTGAGCTTCGGGACCGGGTGCTGTACGAAGTGGGGGGCAAATTGCCGGCGGAGAAGAAGGAGCAGGCGGTCGCCAACTACGTGCAGCGCGCCAACATTAAGAAGAACGCAGCGCTCGCTATCAAAGTCATGTACAAAAAGATTCTGGATATACTCAAGAAGGTTATATACTTTAAAAAGAGTAATTCTAATCCTAACTAATATTATAAATGCGAATGTAAGCTTCTTTTTTACTCTTCACGCTTCAACCAATCTTTTTGAAAGTTTGCATATACACTTGTATTCTTTGCGTACACTTTCAAAAGCTAGTTATACCTAGTAATATTTATACGATTAATGCGAAATTTTGTGAAAATTGTTCATACGATTATGTTACGTTTTTACGCAAAATGTATTGGACGGATTGTTATAAAATTTGGTATATGGGTATAATATAATTTTAAATAATACATAGGGTAAATAGCGTAATTACGTAAATAGCGAAGTGTAGGGGTGCAGCTAGTAGGTATGATATTTCCCCTGAGGTACAACAATAAATTGTGAATGATGCTCGTGGTTGTGTAACATAATAACACAGCGGGTGCACTGAACATTTCCGATAACTTGACAGTGTTCGTATAATATTAGATACCGGATTTCCGCCAAGCTTTAAACTTTCCACAAACTATGTACCTAGTAGGTAACGTAAATTCTCAACTCGAGGCCAAAACTTTCGAAAATGCCGGTATTATACTACCATATTGGAAAGTATTTCAGAGATTTCATTATATCAAAATATAATATCTCTTAAATACTTTCCAATATGGTGCACAATCTATTCTCTAAATTATAAAATAGTGAGTGATAGTGGTAAAAACGTAATAAATTATATACCTACCTAAACTTTTTACAGACATCAAGCCATCAAGAGATATTTTTTTAATACTTGTCAATAGTTACATTTCTTCGAGTTAAATATTGAAAATCAATTTCGCTTCCATGGTGAACCAAATTTCGCTTCAAATGAGGAATTTCTCAATTAAACCTAATAAGAACCACATGATAATTTGGACATAATTAAGATTGTACCCATATTTTTGTTATGAATTATAAAAAGGGGTATTGTATTGGGCCGGACACTTATTCACAAGAGCATAGCATTTGAGCTATTATTTAGAAATGAGTTTTGAATCCGTGAAATTTCAATCGTGGCCCACGTAAACTAATATTTTGATGGTATCTCAAAAGATGAGTGTTCCACCTTCGAATAGTTAGGTTAAAATCTTGTTTGAAAACCTTTTAAGAATATTTAAGTCACTTTGCAAGGCTTTCTCTGAAATTAGGAACTTGGACTGTATCTTTGTGTAAAAGAAAGATGTTCTCGTTACTTTCGTCTTTTATTTAATTATTCGAGATCTAACATTCTACTAATGCGAAAACTTTCGAACTGTTGGTCCGATTTTGATGAAATTTAAAAGGTATGTAGGATCTGCCAATGGAATGTTTAAGTTCGTGGAGAAGCAAAATCGGTTAAGCCGTTTTTGAAATATTCACAATTTTGTAAAAAAATATTGTGTTCGCGATGTGCCGAGTTTGTATGTTTAATCTCTGAAGCTACCAAACCAATTTCAAAAATTATTTCACCATTTGAAAGTATTTTGTAGTATTTTGAAATAAATTAGTTTTCAGCCATATTCAATGAACAGTTATTAATAATTGATACTAAAAAAAAAGCGCTTCCGAAAATATTTACGTGCGTGTGAGCTGGTCCACTGTTGATTATACATGCATATAATGCACTACAAAAATGTAGGATTTTAGTAGATCCATAAAAAAGTCCGCGACATTAGGTATACATCTATCTTTTATAATCAAGTAACTGTAAAAAGGTGCATTTTAACAATTATTACTATACAGCACATTAATCCTTATGATTAAAAGTCATTTCATCATCAAGAAAATTTCATAGAGATAAATTTTGTCCCTTACAGCATATACATTGGAAATATCGTGGAAAGAAAAAATACGCACGTTAAATTATTTTATGTAGCGCAGTCGTGTGAAGCCAAAAGACTGTAAACTTTGAAAAAGGTGTTTTGATATATTTTATAGAATGTATATTTAATTGCATCTAGAAGTTAACTAGTTATATGTGTCTTATATGTATGTAGCCTAGTCAATTTTAATAAAAATGGTAAACAAAATAACAAGATACGGCTTATAACTTGTATTGTTAAAACAAAAAATAACGTAAGTATACATTTAGGACATGGCTAAACACTAACGGGCATTACAGTGTTATGTCGCAATATCAATGTCTATTTTACTATATACAAAAATTGTAAATATTAAAAAAATGTATTTTTGCCTCAAGTAGAATGTTAGACCTCGCTTGCTTCGCGCGGTCAAAAATTTGCCGTTAGGTTGTGTCTATTTGACTTTGGCGTTTTAAACAAATGTAATAAAACAAAAATCATGAAGAATTATTTTAAGTTGAAATTAAATCATAGTCCGCGACATCGTTCCCTATATGTATATTTAAAAACAAAATATTTTTTAGGATTCTTCGTACTTTACTGTTGTCTTGGAGGCTTTAAAATTGGATTGCCGAGCTCAAGGGAAATGTCTCATGGGCGCAACTGAGATGGGCCAACTAGCCATGGAGTATTTGGATGATAGAAAATATGAATTCAGCAAACTGGAGAAAGAGGTTAAAGCTAATATGAAAGAGAGGGAAAGGACACTGAAGCTGGTGCGACGGGAGGTCGCTTATTTGACGGAATCCTTCCCTAATCTTATTCGTAAAGAGGTAATTTAAATATTTTTCGGCGAGTGGAAAATTGCTTTTGGGCTTTTGCCGTATTTCGCTACTATTACTATTTGCTAGGCTTTTAAAGTTGTGATGGAAACATATTTGCTAGTGAATTCCTACTGATAAAACCACAGGACAGCACATATTTTTCTATGTCTAGAATAGGGTGTGAGTTAAGTTTAATATTTATTTCTTTATGCAATAAAGTACAATTCAGTTTTAATACCTAAATCTGCTCATAATTTGTGCAGTCTAGTAAACTAATGATACAAGAGTTCTAACTCTATTCGAAACATTGGTAGGAAGCTACGAATCTGGATGATTTGTACGAGGATGAAGATGCTCACAGCAAGCACTCGATCCACTGGGAGCTAGAGGAAGTGATGGCCATATGCAAGAGGCTCCAGAAAGCGACGCTCGTCTCGGCCTTCGACCACATTCTGCCAAGGTAACCTCGATTTTAATTTAAGTGTTTTAATGTTGCAACTTGTGTTTTTAAAAGCTTTTATTTAACTTGCAATGTGTGTGTGTGTGTGTGCGCGTGCGTGCGTGCGTTCGTGCCTGCGTGCGTATGTTGTCGTTGGTTCGGGTGGAATCTTGCTACTCATTTTTGAAGCAGATATCTTCTAGCTTGCACGATAATACACGATAAGTTGTGTGACGTCATTCGAAATCAACTATGGCGGAACATCCAAGATGGCGGAATAGTTATCTTTTATGCACTTCTACAATATGGGTATCAAATTAAAGGGGTTGTTGAGAGAACTAGAAAAATAATGTGTCGCCATTCTATTTATATGGATTTAGAAACCTAGTCAGCGAAATAAATTAATAACTATAAACTTTAAAAAAACTTTTATGAAATGCTCCCAAAAGAAAAGGATAATTTCATACACAATTTATATGATCATAAAAGCTTGTCGCGAGGTTTGCGTAAGTACTTCTATGTATTTTACTCATTTAAATAGGTAATCCTCGCGACAAGCTTTTTTATAATTATTAGCAAAATGCGGCAATGTTTTTGTTTACCTATCATAGAGTGTTTCACTCTGGCGGGAAAAATGCGCAGTAATACTGCTTATTTCAACCTTGACGTTGGCAAAATCATCGTTTTGGCGAACAATGGAGCAATGAAACTAAAAAAAATATATAATTATGATATTTCACGACATTACGTAGGTAAGTTTGTATGTATATTTTTCCATACATTTATCTATGAAGCTGTATACCTACCAGATGAATACGAAATACGATTTTTTTTTAATTTTTATAATGTAACATCGAAAAAAATATGTTTTATTGGGGCTAAAGTTTTATTTCATATAATAATGTCAACTATTACGTTAAAATGCACCTATTGTACAAATTTTATTTTTTAAAGCATATAAGGACTAGTTTGTTACAAGCTTTTGATTAACTTGCAATATAATTATGTCTAAGTGTGGAATCTTGGAACTCAATTTTGTAGCAAATATTTTCAACCGAGTGAGCTGAAATTTTGTACACACATTTTTTTAATGACAATGTATTATTATGATAAGCATGATCTAATAGCTCATTGAATGCTATATAAGATATCTGTGACACAAATAAAAAGATTGTGTCAAAAATTACATTTTTGAAAAATAACATCAAACAAACATATTTGTTTTGTCACAACAATTGATTTGTTAGCCACAGACCATTAAGTATTTAACACACTTTAGCCCCCAAGAAATGGGTAAGGCTTCGAGGAATACCTTTCAAATTTCTTGATATCTATGACTTAATTCAGGCTAAAAGAGCAGCAGTACCAGACGGATCGGCTGATGATGCAGTTGACACTCAACGGTGTCAAGCGAGACGCGCTCATAGAGGACCGCAAGCACGCCCTGCTAATGCTGGACCAGCTCAAGAACGTCGGCCAGGAGGCCACTGCACAGTGAGTCACGTATTTCTCATTTATTTATGTTTTTAGAGTTGGTGGTACATGCTTCATTCCACTTATTGACCACGACCCTTAGTCATGAGAAATACGACTGAAGGAGACTACACATCGTCTCCTGTCGTATTTCTATAAGTATAAGTATTTCTATAAGTAGAGACTAAATAAATTAAACTACTTGGTAACATGGATCTCACAACTTTTTACGGTACAAAAACTGAGCTGCGAGACTTAGGTCTTTACAGCATGTTTTTGATGGCATTCTATATTTACTAGCCGCGCCTCGGGGCTTCGTTCCCTTGGAATTTTCGGAATAAAAAGTACCCTATGTGTTATTCCAGGCTATTTTTTACACGTGTATCAAACTTCACAACAATCGGTCCAGTAGATAATGCGTGAAGAGGTGATAAACAAACAAACTTACTTTCGCATTTTTCATTTATTCATAATAATAAAATTGTCAAACATACAAAATACAACTTATAATAAATAAAAATTCTAAATCTTTCGCATTTATAATATTAATTGGGATTGCGATTACTTCTTCCGCATTTGTTTGCAAAATTATAATATCTACAATTGAAAAATGATATCAAAGAATACCTAAGAATACGAAGTTGAATTAAACATGAGCTTGCCTAATAATAAAAGTATAATTCGGTTAATTTATTAGGTGACTTTTCTTGGTATAGACGTATTTTTTTAAATCCTTAGGTACGAAGGCTGTTTACAATTGCTAAAGTTTGAAATTTGTTAAAGTTTACTTAATAATAATTTACTAAAGTAAAGATAGGTTAAGGATATCTGTCTTTGGCATCAGAGAGGGCTGTCGATGTCTCGGTGGCTCTCTCAACGACAGTTCCTTGTTAATTAATTTACTGTAGATAGCTTTAACGGTTACCAGCCACTCCTCTGTTTACTTTATGTATTGTCGATATCGCAAGGATCCGGACTTATGATTAATGTACAATAATTGGCATTTATAACCTGACTAAATACAAACGTTTATGATGATGACGAATGATTAAGAGAGTTGCGGGCGGCATCAAACTGCCTCCTGTGAACATCTAGGTTCCATTTGTCGCAGCTAATTAAGATTATTTTATTTCATGTCCATGTTAATGAAGATTATTTTATATAAAATTTTATATGTAATATATAATTCCAATGATCTGTAGTTATGGAAGGTTTTGTAACTTTACATATATTGTCTAATCAAATTAAAATATTCGTTCACATGAAATAGGTACTTGAATGAAATATGGTTATTATGGTTTATTATATATATTTTTATGGACTGGAAAATGATCTATCAGACTAGTACTTCTCGCAATGTTTAAAAGTAAAAAACCGACGTGAAGCTTAACTTAATGCACTGTCACTAAATACTCAAACAGTATAATTTACATTGAAGAGCTCATATTTAATAATGTTACCTCGGATTACCCGGAACAGATTTCAATTACCTGCACACACTCTGCTTCCCAAAAGGGATAAAACGGGAGAAAAGTAAACGCAATTTTTTCTCTTATTAATTACGAAATCCGTGAACGGATGTGGTTTTTTCATATTAAGGTCCTTTGTGAAACGTTTGAGAGGCTTTGTTGAGAGATTTTAATCTTTGGAACAATGCTCGTTTATTAAAATTTTAATGTCATTGTCATTTTGTACGTAAATCTTTGTATAAATTTTAATCTGAATCACAACCTATACTAATATCGTGGGTAACTCTTTTTCAATACTTTGGCGTCTAAATCGATATACCGATTACGAAGTCAAATATACTTAGACACTTTAAATTAAATAGGTCCTCCTTCGGTTCGGGAGGGTAAAATTTCGTCTGAAAAACTCATTTTACTGCGGGCTGAGCCAGCGACTTAGTTAGCAGCTACATAGAAGAATGTAATTTATCGGAGATAATCGACAAATTATATGTTTACGTGTTTAAATAATATTTTCTAGTTTGTCAGTTTCTTTTCATTCTATCTATCCGAATATGATTCATCTAAAAAACGTAGTCATAGTATCTAAATGCGTCTTTTACTTTTTGTTTTTCTTTTACCATCACTTTATATTTATTTTATCATATTTGTAGAGACCTTAAAGGTCAGTGTTTGACAGGATAGGTTGAGTATGCTCACAAGCTTGCAGACAATGGTTACTTGAGGAGCCTATTGTTGCAAAATGTGACATTCCGGACACGTATTAATTTCTATAGAGCTCGAATCTAGCTGTGAATATTTTGTTTCAGTTTATATATGATTAAAATACGGATCAAAAACTAACTTAGAATAGAATGTAATGGATATCAAGTGACTGAAGAAATAATATAAAAAAAACAATAACGAAATTATAACAGAATCATGAAACCACAAATACTATTTTAAGGTAATCTAGTTCCGGTACGAGTTCCCTTTAACACTTTAGTTTTGTCTGATCAGTGGACACTGCCCTCTGGCTATGAAAAAGTCCACTCCGTGACTTGCTGACCAGTCGGTAAAGTTTGCCTGTGAGGAACATTCGTAAATCCATTCCTAGCCTTATTCGTGCTAAAAAGTTCATTCTCCATTCCTTTATTTATTGTCAACTCCTTGGGGCAAAAATATTTTTTTTTGTTTTTTTGTATGTACGTATGTACGTATGTACGTATGTACGTATGTACGTATATTTGTAACGTTATCGATCGAACCGTTGGTTCGATTTTGATGTAATTTTAAAGGTGTACCTATATTGTTGAACACGGCACACGCTGCCGTGTGGAGCCAAAAGACTGTAACTTTGTGTTACAGTCTTTTATATGTTTGTGTAGTTGTGTTTTATACTGCAATCTTACAACCAAATTCGATCCATTATGTCGTTGTTACGTTCATATTGGTTTGCTTGTATATTGCTACAAAATTCGTAGCTGTTACAAGCACTAATCTGTTACAAGGATCGTAGCTTGTACCATTGATAAGGATCGTAGCACGAAGCACATCTGCTACAAGGTTCGTAGCTCGTAGCACTGATGTGCTACAAAGTTCGTAGCTTGTAGAATGGGTCTATCGGCTACGTGGTCGAGGCGTATCCCTAGTATATATAAACAGACATTGCCAGCTCACTATATTTCACAACTAGCTATAAAAACCTTTGTCTGTCAAAATTCAGTCCGAACTTAATCCACGTTATTCATATATATGGTCATTCACCTTCACTGTAAATCAATCGAAAACTGCATGCATATTATTCCAAAATAATTCTGACGAGCTACCTGACAACATTCACACCACTTCTCGATATATAATGATAGTGTGTTTGTAATATTATTACCAAGATAGTTACAATTTAACAAATAGATCAATAGGGCACCAATTATAAGTTAGGATAACGGCTAGTGACGGCGGCATTACATATAGGGCGGCATGAAGCATGATTTACTGCTAACTAACGGAAGGTTTCGCCACTATGTAGGGTTGCCATCGGGGCATTTCAGTTAAAGCTGGAGTTTTTTTTTTTAATATTTAGTAGTTTTAATAGCCCACTTGCATCTGATGAAGTGAATGCCATGATGAAACTTGCATTCTAGTTAATGATTGATCAGCTAGTGTCTGAAATGGAGAAGGCAATGGTAGACCACGTATTTAATTCAGCGCAGGAAGTAGTTGTGTATGTTACATTCCACATAATGGACAACCTTCAGCCACGAGGAATAAGGCTATAAAAAGATTAACCAAAACACATACCAACAACCACATCGAATGTTTAAGTTTTGTCAAGCCGCGAGATGGACAATTGATGAAAACATTCAAAGTGCTTGAATATTTAAATAACCAAGCTTTTGAAGTTTTTCTTGATCGGCCATTGTACTGACAAAATACGGAATAAATATGAGACTACTCGTGGTAAATCGTAACACGGAGAGATTTTCAGATAGTCCGTTATTATACGGGAATTATGGCAACCCTATCCATATTCCAGAGAAGGCAACTAATTTGGTAAATTTATACGTTGTAATCTTAATAACTTACATTTTAAAATAGTAATATGTTGCTATTTTAGAAATTATGTGATTCTTTCTTCGTTGACCTCGTTACATAGAAGTAAAGCTTGAAAAGGAATTATAAATATTAAATAAATATAGCATAAATTCATGATTCTCATATAAAACAGAAAATAATTCAGATTTTGTTTGCTATTCGATGGTGAAATATAATATAGGTACTTTCATCGGCTTTTCATTAAACGATTATGTTTGTGCAATCTTTTTAGTTTTAATAATCATGCTAATAATAAAAAAGATAGGAAAGCGAAAGCTGGGTTTCGCTCAGGCAGAAACCGTGTAAACGCTCAGACGAGTGAGATAAAATTATAATTGAATGAAACACCTTAGTTACATAAATATTTTACAAATATATATATTAAAAAAAAACTTAATAGTGTAGGTACATTGATTTTGTTATTTTCTGTTATGTCGATCTGCCAGACAAAACATCATGAAATTCTTTGAATAGCTAAATACTAATTAGCTTATTTTTATTTCATTAAAACAAATACGTCTGTGTAAACAAATGTTGTTTACAAACAATTTGTGTAAATATTTTAAAAACATTTTCCTTTACACCGTTACGGATTTATTTGAAAACAATGCGGAAGCTCTCTTTGTCTAAAATTGTAATTGTTTGGAAGCGTTTACCGTCGTGTAGCGCTGTGTTGTGACCAGAAAGCAGCGATTCAAATTATGATTGATGTGGATTTTTATCATTGCTGTTTTTTATAACAAACCAATGCCTATACCGGAGCCCAAGGGTACCAGTAGGCCGATATGTTGCCGGGTGTGTTTTAAGAAAGCCATATGGTGATAAGAGTCTATAGATACTCTTTTCACAAGTGCTCTAATGTAACACATATTCGTCAATTTTGTTAAATACAATTAGAACCTAGACCTAAATTTATCATTAATTAAAATTAAAGATAAATTTAGGTCCTGAAATGTATGCACATAGATGATTTTAAGCCCCCTGTCACAAAAAGAATGCCTATTATTTAATTTAATATTCATCGTTGGAATCTGAAGAGATAAGCTAAGGCATTTTAGTCATCTCTTCCAAGACAAAAGGGATTTGGCACTCGCAAAAATGTTTTTGTAGTAACTTTTTGACAAGTTTTAGCAGATATATTTACTTAATATAATGGTAGGAGTAAGTAAAATTTATGCTGTGATTTTAATGAATAGCTAGATATTGGCCAGCTATACCGCTGGAGCAGAAATCATGCAATATTGTTTTCCAATTATTTGGCACTATATGTGCGATTGTATTCCAGGGCGGGGTCACACTGGGCCTGGGATGCGGACGTGAATGGTTTGCAATGCGAAATGCATTAGACCAAGAGCCATCGAAAATTCGACATCAAATTTATTTAACTTTGAACTAGTTCAACAAATTAATAACATGATACTGACAAGTAAGACGTCAAAGATCGAGCGAGGTGGAGGCGAAAAACTGAAAATGTACAAAAGTGATCCCAGGGTCCGGCTACGAACGTAACCGAGAAATTGCTCAGATGAAAAAGAGAAACTGCAGTATCTTCTATTTATTATGGTAGTAGTGAAAACTTTCAAGCCGAGTAACCACAGAATAGTAACAAAATTATACATTGTAACTTTAAAACATGAATACGACTATTTTGTTAAGGTAGTTATTTTGCATACAACAGGGCTTGCCACTCAGTTACCAGTTTGAAATGTAACCTAGGTATATGAAATTTTCTGTAATATGTAATATAAAGTGTTCACTAGCTCTTTCTATAACTTATGTAAGCCACGCAGATGGAATTCATCAAACATTGGCGTTGGTAACATACAACTACATGGAAACCTATATCACAGATACACGGAAGTACATGCGTCTAGGGCTCTAGGTATAATTTATAGGCTTTGTGCGAGAAAAACCACGAGCTTCTAGCCCAGATCTGGCTCTGCATCTCATAAGATCTCATAAGATTTTCTATCTCGTACCATGCGATAAAAGTGATATCGTGAAGGAAGCGTTGATCACCTATATATATCATCGTGACGTGATCTTCCATATGTTCCAAAAAATTGGCTCGACATTATTTTCTATTCAAATGCATGTGCACTTATTACACACCTAAAATTGAAAATTGTTAGTATGACACCAAATAAAAATTCATTGAAAAACCTGGCACAGGGATGTCATAAATACTTATAGTTTTTATGATTCTCGACAATCTAGTAAAAAATCACTGGTAGGCTGGTATCAGATTTGTCATTCAACATCGTCGTTAGTGAACAATAGATTATCAATAATAAATATATAATAAAACAGTAAAAATAGTGTGTGTGGATCTACTGGACGGATTTGAATCAAACTTTTTTGTTGTATAGCTATAAAGCCTAGTCAACATATAGGGTATAATTTATTTTGGAAACTGGAACAGCTCTAGCAGACCCTAGACTAGCTAAACAGTAGGAAATATAGAAAAGTCACCTTAACAAGAATTGTTCGCCCTGATGAGCATTTTCTGATGACGTATAAAAATCGATATGGAATACCTGATGATGAACTCCAACAGACCCTCTACACTATAACAGATATGACAAAAGCGCTTTACCAAAAGTTGGTCAGTCCGATCGCTTTTGTTTTGGTCGAGTGGTAAGCCTAGTTATGGCCCTCTAGTACTTAATTGGTGCTACCGATTGCTTGAAATTATTTTAAAGTCGACGAAGGACGATAGCATACATCGTGCTACAAAATCATTTAGACGAAGTTTTCGCTCAATTTTTGATACAGCTAGTATCTAATGTCGTCTTTTAATCATTTACATTTTATGTCTTAGTTTAACACGGCAACTTATTAATATAAACTAATTAAGTAATATAACTTATTTTCATTTAAAATTGGATAAAATCGTGCATGCATGTATGTACCTATATATGTAATAATATGTTTCGAAACCAGAACCCGTAAACAGTGACTAAAAATATATACCTTGTACCGAAGTGATTAAACTTTTAATTCTTTATGAAACACGAAACAGTTGCTATTTTTACGAGCAATTAAATTTTGCGAAGTCTGAATAGCTCATTTTTTATGACTTGGACCGAGGGCGCCTGAGAGTTATAGCTCTGACATTGCATGTTGTCGAAATTCAATAGTTCGGCGTAAAGCATCCATCATAGAACAAGACAGAACAGTGAATAGATAAGTAACTATAGGTACCTGTCATTGTAAATGCGAAAGTGTGGGAGTCTATACGTACGAGTGATCTAAAATGTATTAATTACAATATATTTACTTAAATATTTTAATGTAAATTCATCAACATGTCGTGTGGATTTTAACATTAGACGTCTTATATGAAGGCACGACTGAATTGTGAAGCTTTAGTGTAGGCGTTTTGGAAATGTAATTTTACTTAGGTAAGCTAATGACGTCAAGATCGAATAAATATTGGGTGGAATGATTTGGTTCTCGATTATTAAACGTACCTACTAGGTTCTATCATGCTTTCATGGCTAAACCGCTGGGCCGATATTGATGAAATTCCGAATAGATATAGTTAATCACACGAGGTTAAACGACGAAGACGGGAGTTGTGGATAATAACTAGATTTTTTTTCAAATAAACATCAAGGTTAATTTGATTTCACTATATCTATATAGAAGAAAAAGTACAAAACGTCATGCGATGTCGTACTACAGACACAGATATGCATTTTCCTTCCGGCTCTAGGGAAATAGTGTAAATGCATAGTGTCTCAATAAACTCATTTGTCCAAAATTATATTCAGATGGATGAGTCCTCCCGAGTCCAGATCCATCAATTACTCGTAATATCACCAGTAATATATTAAACTTCATGGAACTCATAGGAAGATGAATCAAGTGCCTAAATCTTGATATTAGATATGTATACACGTATGACATTGTTGCAGCTCAGCCTTAGGCTTTTACTTTTTTTTTTATAAACTGTCAAGGTCTATTTTGACGTTTCTTATATGACATTAAGGAAAATACCGCCTTTTTGCACGTCACATTTTGTCACTCTCGTATAAGCTATGTCGTGAAGCAAGGTAAAATTTTGTAATTTAAGATTGTTTAAATAAAAACAATTTAACAACAAAAACTACCAGAATTTCATTTGCCACCAATCAAAATGTACCCTACGATACAGCCATCAAAAATGCTGTAAAAATAACCCAAACTCGCAGCTCAGTTTCTCTACCGTAAAAAGTTGTGAGATCCATGTAATAAGTCGATTCATTTATTTAGTCCCTACTTATGGGATCTTCTGTCTTAAGTTATTACGTAATATTTAAAATCTTTTAGCTTGTCGAAAAGGATGGTACGGCTGTGCCGCTTTTTTTTGCTCGACTTGCGGGGGCACTGCCGTGCCCCCAGATGTAAGACGCTAACAAATATTAAAACATAATAAAAAATATATCCACGTGAATGTGGAGAGGTTAACTACCTTAAGGAAGGAATTTACTGAAAATAAAATTCATGGACTACTAATAAATGTATTTGTTTACAGATATGTGAGAGATAAAAAACAGCTGCGTGCAGAACACGCCGCAGAGGCCAAGGAAGAAGCTGAACTGAAACGGATGCTGGACGAAAAGGGACGCCTGATAATCGAGATGAAGACCTCCCTGCAGCAGATCAACGAACTCTTATCAAGCGTCGGTAAGATGTGTAGTAAAAGCTCGAAAATACTACGTACTAAAGAAGCCGAATTGAAACGAATACTGAAAAGGGGACATCAGATTATATCAATGACAATTTTCTTTCAGAAGATCAATAACTATTGTCTTGTGCCGAGAAAATAAGTCCATAATAATATTACAGTGCGCTATTTATTGATTCAAAACACTGAATAGATTCGAAGAAATTTTAACATATAACTTATCAGACCGGCTTGAAAAAATAAAACTTTTGAAAAATTTTCCTCACGGACAAAATTTGCTTTTACTGTTGAATTAAGACTTCTTAAGAACTCAAATTGATTGAGCAGATAAATCAATTAATAATAAATATTTTTATTTAGGTACGTATAACAAATTATGACATGATAAAAATATAAGTAGTATATCCATACTACAGCTAGTATGAATATAAATACCGTGAGTTTAATAAAAGTAGCCAATTAAAAATACCATAATTAACTAATTACGTGAGTATTACTAATTAATATTCAGCTCTAAAGAAATTAATCATCTTGAATGAATCAATTTTGCAGCGTGACAGTGCTTTCTTCCCGGATAAATTTATTTATAAGTCTTCACTGTACCCGAAGAAAATGAGCCTTCTTTGTTAAATATATATGAACACAAATTGTAAGGACTCGCGAAGTCGTCTTGCTTAATTAATAAATGTTGATATCATATACTTAGATTAATTTTATTTGAATTGTAGAGATACTTTTCCCACTCGTTTGGTTCAAAGAGACCAATTAGGCGGTATTATGTTATACCTACCAAGAATATAGCAATGCATTGCAGGCAGGCAGCAAGGCATTGCTTGGCAAAATATTGCTTTTATTGTTAACGTCACTTGAATAAGTACTACATTTTTATTGAAAAAAGGAAAATTAAGTCAAGATAAATTAAATGGCACATTTGGTGTACATAGCAAATTTTGACATTGACTCGTGCGCCCCAGCAACAGGTGGTGTTATACCAAAAATGTTAGTGTTGTCATCTACAATAAGCTCTGTACGTAATATTAATTATTCTTTTAAAAATATATATTTTTTAGGAGTGGCAACGCAGCCGCGCCCATTCAAGAATGTTCCTCCCGCCATCCAGTACGCACTGGAGGACCAGATTCAGCCAGTGCCAGAACTGGAAGCTGACTGTAAGTATTGCAATCTAAATAAGTATGACAAGTTCATTCTCAGGGGATTGTTTGTTCAATGGAGCGTTTACCTAATATAATTAAAAATAGCTAAGTAGAAATACAATTTAAAAATCGGAACGCTCTCATAATACACCTACCTGTGCGATCGTAAGTCTTAATAGATTCACTTCACACTTCACTCCAAAAACCGAAACGAGGAACAAGGTCTTTACATACGGAGTATTTGAAATGTCTTTTTTAATTCATTAATCGTTTCTATAAAATACATGAGATTTCCAGCACAGAAAATGTAAATTACAACACACACACACACCAACATAACCTCAATCTACCATTCATTTGTCACTTATCATAAACTTAATCCGCTAACAAAGACTGACTCCCAAAACAGGATCTTTTCAATGACGACAGGTTTTAGGACGCGGACAATACTGTGGTATACAGGTTTACACCCTCCTATTAAATGACTAAACTATCGTCAACTTTTACATATTATATAAAAATTGATGACGTCTGATGAGCAATAATAACATATTATTTAGCTATAATAACATGTTATTATTGTCCATCAGACGTCGTCTGGCTTACATTATTAATATCGCCCTATTGGCAGTTTAATTTTGTTCTGTGGTAAGAAATATGTGTACAAGAGGTATGATTTTAGGAAGTGATTCAGAGCGGGTGATATATTAGCTTCACGAGGTGATTTACTGAGTAATTTGTGTTGTGCGGGTCAAAAGATCCTTCTCCGCGACATTGGGTGAATAAACTTGAGACGAATTTTTGACTTATCCCTTACAGAAGCAAGATTTTCATAATCTTTACAGATTTGTCATAATCTGATCTGTCTGTTTGTACATCCTCATATCACAGCCACTTTATTTAGAAACCAGGTATTACATTGAAATATACTTAGCTTAGTTGAAATTTTGTAGGTTATTTTTTAAATCGCAATTATTATACAAAAACTAAAACACTTAGTTGTTTTAGTTTGTATTATTGTAGTTGTATGTATATTTATCCTCAAACCTTTATTAAGGGAATTTAGGCCTAAAGACCTAATACATATTTTCTTCAAAAATCGATTTGAATGTGAAAGTAAATATTAGAGAGTGAAGAAACTAAAAAATGTTTTTAGAATGATTGTGAATGTTACACACATTCCGAAGACAGCAAATATAATTTGTTGTGGTAAATAAAATAATTTGTTACAGTTAAAGTAAATTTCTGCATCCCTTATAAAAATCCTTTAGTGATGACATTTCTAAAATTGCGCCCCACCCTGCACCACCATGGCTACGCTGCGCTTACACGCAAGTTACATTCCCACAACCGTTCAGCAATAGTGATGACAGAAATCCGAACACGGGTCTTTACTCGTTAATTATACAAAAAAAAAATTTGCAGTCGACAAGTTGATTTTGAATGCGCGGCAGAAGCTGAACGTGCTGATTCAGGCGATCGCCAAAATGGAGGTGACGGCCGAGGTCAGGGAGAACGCCAAGGTGTTCTACCACAACATCCTCGCCCGTTTCATGATGGACAACTACAAGGAAGATGTCGTCGCTGAAGGAGGTTTGCTATTTAGAGATATAGTGTGTTTTGCTATTCGTTTCGTGGGGCAACAAAATCGGCTAAGCCGTTTTTGAAATATTCACAATTTTGTAAAAAAAATATTGTGTTCGCGAGATATATGTTTGCGGCGAACGACTGGTATAATAAATTAAACACCTAAAATTTATCTAGTAACAAAACTATATATTGATGAAAATCGTACAAAAACCCGAGACAGCTAGTGTAGATACTGGACACTGTGGTAAACGACCCTAAGCTGGTGTTACAGGCGGTGATAGTCTGTGGCGACCACTTATACTCTCCGTGGGCCACATGCCTGTTTCTTTGTTCGGTGTGCGCACCTACCAAGTTTCATCGATATTACATGGGATTGAGAAACAAACATGTTCAACATACTTTCATTTATTATATTAGTAGGAAGAACAAAACTTAAACGGGTATGTTTAAACATGGTTCTTAAAATATGTTTAATTTTATTCAATTCATTCATATTTACTACAAAATCTTCACTGATTAGTATCCACATTTTTTTTTGTCAAATTATACATTTATTATTATGAAAATTCAGTGTGCTATACACATAAGACAACGTGACGAGAAGCGAAGAGGGACTAATTCAAATTCGAATTTTTAAAATTCTTTATTCAACTATTTAAAACTAAGTCTACTGGCGCCTTCCGACGCTTAGTGAAAAAGAAATATAAAATTGCAGAATAGTTTTCAGGGAAAATTAGAATGCATCTTTAGAATGGCATCGACATGTAACGCCAAGAAGTGACAAAGAAGGCGTAGGTACATTTATATTACAAGTACGTTAACTACATAGTACTCCGGTAATAATATAAAATAAAATAGTATGCTATAATAATATTTACGTCTTTAGATGTTTACCCAGTTGCGTTACAAGATTCGTTTTAATCAAGGGTTACGAAACTTAGATGCCCAAAAGGTCACGCCGCGTAGTGCTGTACTACACAGCGCAGCTAAAATTTGGATAATGACTTGGGTGGAACTTGACACCTGTCTTAGCTCGAATGAGACGTGCATTCAAGCTTTTGTTAAATATATTCCCGGCTTTTAGAACTCGAGACAGCGACGTGAAGCGCATGTAATAATGTGAAAAACTTTTATTATGTTGCAAATACCTATAATCTAGATGCATTCAACTTCGTGTTACGTGGGTGATGGAAGAATTTACGTGGGTGATTCAAATCAAATCTTATTGAATATAATGTTGTAAATGGGAGCAATGTGCTAATTAATGATCTAATTGACTTGGCAATAATTATGCTCGTCATATATTGGGTAGACTATGGGACAGAACAATGAAAACTTTATAAAAATTAGATTTATCGCTATTACTACAATAGTTAGTAAAGTAAACGAATTGCTGTAAAACCGAACAAATAACAGGAATTTGAGATATTTGTATATTCAATTCCGAAGTTGTATGTTCCGTATCACCAGAATATTTATAGTGCTAGAGCTAACTGTCAAATGTCCCAATTAATTTTTACTTTGTTTTAATTTATTTTCTACACTTTTTTACAAGTTTAAGTTTAAGGTACTTTTGGTTCAACTATCAACACATCTACATAAACAGTAACACGCTTTATCCTTTACGGGGTTGACAGAGCCAATAGTTGTAAAACCCGAAAGCCTCTTATCAAGTAAAGCTGAAAAATATTTTAACAAAACTACAAACTACTAGCATTTCATAACGATTTATGCTGAGAGAAAACGCAAAAAGAAACTCTGTTAATTGTAATAACCTGCTTCGCCCTTCACGATACTTAATTGTAATTGGTAACAAGGTATTTTATACATCTAGATCTTCGACTAGACAAAGTTCATAGTTTGGTACTAAATTATGCAATACTGCCAATAAATCCTTCGCCTAGGCAATTCACATTGGAACCTCAGCGAATCATGCACCGGAGTGCACATTGCATGCGTTGAGACGGAATAATGCCCGGCACGTGTAAGCATTTACATCGTTTACATGCGACACGACTTACGATCCGACAAATTGTCGCGGCTTCTGTAGCGCATAAAAATCGTTTTCATATCTTTTTTCTTTTCATCTAATAAATAAATTCTAAACAAAAGTCACGAGCATACCAGCTACATGCACGCGTCACTGTCTATTTAGATAAATATGTAAGTGGCTGGCATATTATATGAGTCATTGAGCATTGCACATACCAGCGTCCGACATGTCAGCTACTCAAAGTTTTTACATGCATGTGTATCGTCCTGATCAACAACGTTATGATATCGTGTAGGACACTGTAAAATGTCTGAGGCAAGATTCAATAAGTTCATGTCATTACTGGTAGGAATTGCACTGTTCAAACACATTTATTGCTTCATTACAGGAACGTCCGTAACATGTTTTATTTCCTGCGTAATATATATTATATACTTTTGTCTAATCTAATACATGAATAAAATTTCTATGGCATATGTTTGATGGAAGGCTATATAGCCTTCATGTCGTGTGCAAAACATTGAATCATAAGGTTGGTTGTCTGAATATGTAAAAGGTATTTCCATATTGGAATTTCCGAGGTGCTTTCCTGACGAAATAAAATGCTGGCAATCCTGTAGGCCCGGTTGTATTACAGTAGTTCAAATCTGTCAATCCTCAATGGGTTATGCCCCATACTGCTTATTCATCCAATAAGTAGGCGTGTGCCCCAGTAGTGGGGACGTTTAAATGGATTATGATGATATCGATTAAGGTAATCATTAAAAGAATTACCCATTAGAGCAATATCTACATGATATGGGTTTTAAAATTGTATCTTACTATTTACACCACCGGCTGGTATGTTTATTTAAATATTTTATTTGTCTAACTACTGTGCGGTATTAGGTACACTTTGGAAGTTACTTCATATTATTAACATCATAATATTCCAACCCCTATTCTCCCCCTTCTTTTTGGGCTAATTATGGCGAACCATATTCATTTACTAATTAACTAATTATATTATATGTTACGGCTAAACCCCGAAGTGCGGCTAGACCTAAGTGTAGCCGGTCTCAAAAGATTATATACTTTGCTCTAGTCGGAATGATAAAATTGAAACCCCAAGCTGAAGATAAACAGGCTACATCTACGAGTAAGTATATAACAAAGTAACAGAGACCGGGTGTACCTAGTTCTAATCTGGATGCTAACAGGTAAACCTAGGTCTAGCATAAGATCTGTAGGCTACACCCAAGTGCCACATGCGACAGGCCTGTACCTGGGTCTAGCCGGAATGCTAACGGTTAAACCTAGTTCTAGCCCAAGATAATTACGTTACATTTCGTACACGTTACGTTACATGTGTAACCAAATGCGACCGATTATACCCAGGTCTAGCCCGCTAAACCTAGATGTTGACGTACTTCGAGGTTTAGCCGTAACATAATATATATAACGAACTTCTCGTGAAAGTTAATTTATTACATACCTACCTAAGGTATGTAATAAATTCACACTTGTAACGGTGTGATATATATTATATATATTTTGGATACCTCAGTTTAATTTGTTTCCTATTAGTAGTTTCTCCAACGAATCAGCAGGTAATTTATTTAGTTTTATTATTTTTCTCAATACTTGAACACTAGTGCTGAGATATTTATTATTTTCTTTTGTCGGTTTTTTCCCTTGGTTCCCCAAGGGAAAATTTATTAAGTATTGAGGTTTCCCATTGTCAAAATGGCGCCCAACTATTATTTTTGATTCATTTTTATTATATTTTAACTGTTTAGTTGGGAAATTTCCACCATTGATAGTTTGTAAAAATTTTGTTTCATGAACTTGCAATTTCAATTTAAAAGTGTTAATGGTACCCTAATTGTGCATAATTACGCATTATTGTGTATTTAGTGTAATACATGGAATTTAATTTTTATTTTGCACAATTTCAATTTGAAAGCACATTTTTTTGAGGTTATATTTATATATTTTTATTTTATAACACACTAGCAGCTCATTAAGCTGTTAGTGTGTGCAGATTCCATTCGATGATCAAAGTAAATGTCTCAAAGCTAAACTAGTTTTGAAGATAAAGCTTACTTGAGGTCTTAGAGATGATCTAACACAATGATGGTTGCCTGATATTCTATTTAAAATGTCAAAGAAGAATTTGTGATATAAGTAGTGTTTCAGGTGGGAAACTTCAATACTTAATAATCGCTTATATTGTGAACACTCAAAATAATGTAGAGATAAAAATTTCACATCTTCATGGTAGGTATATAATTAATATGAATCTGGTACTTTCGTGCGAATCCTTTTGCGCGAAAACACACTTGCGCGCAAAGATACTGGCACGCAAAAAGATTTGCGCGAACATACTTGCGCGCAAAGATATATGCGCGAAAGACACTTACGCGCAAAGATACATGCGCGAAAGTCATTTGCGCGCAAGAAACATGCGCGAAAGTCATTTGCGCGCAAGAAACATGCGCGAAAGGTAGTAAGAAAATAGGTCAGTGTCGTGTGTCATAATTACCAGTTGAGAACACAAAAAGATTAGGCTAGATTAGATACAGGCAAATGTCTTTAGCGCAAATTATTTCGCGCAAGTGTCCTGATACGCATCGAATGCTATTTGGACACATATCATTGGGTAATTTATATAAATTAATTAAATCAGTTAAATGAATGCTACCAATGTTAAACTACAATTTGGTTGATAGCGAGTAAGTGATATGTGTAGTATGCGTGTGTACAAGATCTAACAGAACTTATCAATAAATAATTATTACAGTAAAAGTATGTTGAAGCTTCCTACTGAAGTTACTTAAATATTATTACAATTGGCTTAAAGTTAGCGCTAAACATTATTATACCTTGGCAAAGTTTATTAAGTTGCTCTCGTGGCAACTTCTTTATTGCCCTCAAAAGTTGTTTAGAAAACTGACTCACTGAAATTGGTAAGGTTTCTGTGATTTTGGAATTATAAACCAATAATTTCTTTTTATTAAATTTAGCTTATATTACCGACTCTAGTAATGTGTCGAAATCCGTGCAATATTCGAGGTATTATTGTCAGTAATCAGATCAATGCTCATTAAAATAAATGTTAGGTTCGGCAATATTTAATAAAATTTCCATATTTACCAAGCACAAAGTAAGTAAGAGGGCAGAGAAACCTGTAATTTTGTCGAAAAAGTAAATTGAGTACCTGCTTTCAAAAATACTTTGTGAATAACTATGTACATAATTAAAATTTATTGCTATGGAAATCTTCGGATTACCATAGCAATAAATCACTAGACTAATTTCCTCCTAAATGAGTCAAGTACAATTAGTAATGATTAAAATTTTATGCTTATTTGTGTGTTAAATTTTATCGTCTAAGTAATTCTGCTAGGTAATAAATATTAAATAGACTATTGTCTATAATATTTTATCTATGACTAGCTGTTGCCTGCGGCTTCGCATGCATGTATTTCAGTTCTCAAAAGGAATCGAAGTACAATTTCAGTTATTCTTTTATCGCGTATTCTAAGACTGGTAAAATTGTATTTATTACTATGATTCGAATTCGAATTTTTTACATCTTTAGTTCAATTAGATACGCAGACACGCAGACACGCAGACACATAGACACAGTAAAACAGATATGGTGCAATGCAAATAAAATGATAAAAAAATCCCAAAACAATATTTCAAGTAAAAGTTTTATATTAAAAAGGACCAAGTAATAACTTTTTTTTTTCAAGAACGAAATTGAGCTTCGCTGTTCAATCCCTATTTAAAATTGATAACTATTCTATTTATACGAGGACAAGGCTGAACAGCGAAGCCACCTCTTTGGTCATTGGGCTGAATGCATGATGTGTTTTGCCTTGCCGGTGGTGGTTAGATGTACGCGAACTTTTTGAAAGAGTGAAGTGGGCTTTTCTAGCTACATTTTTACCTTAGAGCGCTAATTGGTCACTTACAAGTCCCATTTGGGGGCAATAAGGACCTACTTACCGAATATGAGAGATGTAAAATATATTTAATGTACATATTTATTTTTATACTGTTTTATTATATGTATTGATTGATTGATGTGTATTGATATATTTTAAACCTGCTACAAGCTACCTAAAATTACTGCGTCGCAGGGCTTTGCTCTCGTAGAAATTCCAGGGTATAAAGTACTCCATAGCACTCAGAAATTTAGCTTCCTACAGGTTAAAGCATTTTGGAAATCGAATAAATATTATAGTTCCGAAGATTATCTTATACGAGATAATCATATCTTGTTTTCGACACAAATCTTATGTAGAGTATTATTATTTAATTATTTAAAATTAAATTAAAAATAATTAAATTAATATATTACAAAAACGGAAAGCGGTAAACGGCATTTCTACTTAGAGTATCATAAAAAATATGAACGAAATGATTACTCTCTTCCTTGATTTTAATTGTGCTGCAAAACTGCCACGTGTCTGAACTGAACTGATAAAACTGTAATCTACGCGATTTGTAATTCCTATTTACATTTAGGATGATAACGATTTTATTTTTCTTCAGGACTGATCGAGTTTGAAATGGAAGATCCTAACGTGCCGAGTCACGCCATAGTGAAGCTGAGAAGCAAGCAGTTGGTCGATGCTCAAGTAAGCGAGTTTGATGTCCCAGCGGACGGCGGCAAGAAGTGATGAGATGAGGAGGTGATAATTGTGTATTCCGTAGACACATGTTGCAGATATTATTGTGCATTTTAACAATTTAAATTATACTGTGTAATATTTTTCCTTGTTTTACTACGCAGATTCGGATTTTGTATTCACGGCAGATGAAAAATAGAAATTCTATTTGAACTCATTTCACATCGACTTTGAATGAATTACGTATGTTTTGTTTACGGCGTATTTTTAGCTTCATTAAATACCTGTACATTTATCGATATTTTAGGCACCAATAAAACCAATGATCACTTAGATCTTTATCCTGTTATAAAAAACAATATTTAAGCTACGTACCTAAGCTTAAAGCTAAAATACGTGTTCCGTGTTGATTCTTTCTGTCAATTTCAAATATTATCTTTAGAATGCGATAGTAAAAAAATTGCTTAGGGTATGTTTTAAATTGATTATGAATAACAAGGTTAAGGACGAATAATACGTAGTCTTTCTAAGTCCATTGTTGTTTCTCTAAAAGTTCACACAATAGGTACTGTAATACGCACAAGATCTCTTAATGCAAAAATCCAGTCAGGACCTAAATTAATTTGCATCAAGCAAGTTCTTACCATCTAGTTATTTTTTAATACTAATGCGATTCAATTTAGGTTCCTAAATTGAATTGCGTTACATTTGAATCATTCATTCTCGTCTTGAAACTCCTTTTGAGTGCAACTATATTGTTAATAACAGAGAGCGTTTCGATAGTGAGAAGTGAAATGGAAACCCGCACTTTGGTTTGCATTTCACTTCTAACTATCGAATCGATAGGAATTAAGACGCAGCGAACTAATCACATTGCGGTATGATTGTCGTTGCGTCACAATGGCGCACTGTGATTGGTTAGCTGTGTCTCACTGCGAAGCGACTCGATGGTGAAATAAAAATAACAAAGTCGCACTACGCAGACAGGCCGAACAAATATAGTTTTACAGTTCCATATCAGAAATGTGGCAATCCTACTTCGGTTTAGTCGTACTCGTACATATCCTCATACAAACCGTTGAGCAATAGATTCCTCAATACAGTCCGCCTCTTAATTACTTGCTGAAGTAATAATTTCCCTCGCAGCCATATATTAGCAAACTTTCAGTCATTATGTCGCATCCCGAACAACTGTACTTTATCTCCAACTACCCAAGCTCATATTAACCGGCAGAAGGTGATGAGAGCTCGGATCTTGCTGAATCTACCTTAAGTCTTATCACAGTTTTTTAAATAAGTATTTAAAGTTGTGTTTTTGCACGTAGATTGCAAAAGTATTTGGGTTTTTAAACGACTTCCACTACCCATGACGTTCTTTAATGATTGACAAGTCATGATTTTTTGCACACATACTGTAAAAATATAATTAGGTAAAATTTAAATGCCATTATTTTATTTTGGACATTGGCACAAAGTGCTTCCTTAGCCCCAATTTGGGATATGAAAAGAAAAATATTTAGAGACATTTAACATTTACTAGCATTTCGAAACTCAGGAATATGTAATTACGCAGGTAGATATTTTATTTAGTATTTCTGTCTGGTTATTGAATACTGAATTACGGTAGAATTCAATTTAATTTATTTGCTTTGATGTATTGTTTATTTAGAGCTTTGTGTTACGTCCGAGTGGGCGGTTTTATTACGGATAACTTTGACACAGGTTTATACTTCGCGGAAGTACAAGAAGTACAAGAAGTCAAGTATTGGATTTTGTAATTCCATTTTATTTTATAACTAGTTATGTCCTTCATTTAATTTTTATCTATTTCACTTATCTTGTGGACAGGATACATCTACAAAAAATGTTTAATGTTATTCTGATAGTAGATATGCTATGAAAATAATTGCAAACAACACCTTGAATTTCAATAAAATAGAAGTAACGCAAAGGAGTTATTTATCAGAGATTATCTCAGGTGTCGAGATATGGGCGCGATATCGTCGGAGGAGGCCAGGTACACGCTTGCTGGCTATCAGGCCAGCGCCTGTGGCCTCCGACTGTTTGCGCTGTGACGTCGCCGGCTCGTATTGTTCTCGTGACAAGTACTTGCGCTGGTACCATATGTTACAAATATTCGTTTATTCAGCTGTACGTCATATATACCTTCATGTGTTTCTTTAACGCGGTTGATGCAGATTTGCTTATTTTTCCTATAATACGCAATCATAACACTTACTAGCTTCACTATGATGGCGTATTTGTACAAGTGTGAAATTAGCCATTGATAACGTTCTTTGCGATATGTTGCCGAGCCTAGTATAGTGAAGTTTATTAGTTAAAGTGAATTATGACGTGATGTGTGAAAAGTGAATTTAGACGTGTACACAAGTTAAGTAACTACTGTAAACATGGATCGGTTTCGGCAGAAGGTGAAAAAAGATAAGCCAAAATATACGGACAAAGAAAAACCACCTTTATTTATAACGGACGTAAAGACTATAAGAGAGAACCTTAAAATCAAGGAGATTTTGAGAACTGTGAAAATGAATAGCAGTATGCGTGTTAAGGCGCCACGCGGTAGTAAAGTTATGCAAAACAAGGATTTTAATGACAATGACGAATTTGATGATTCGTCTGGTGAGCCGCACCAATCGGACTCTGCTAGTGCGACGAACTCTGTTTTGGCTGAGAACAGTGACATTGTGGAAGTGAAAAATGATGACTGCGTGAGTAAAAACAAAAACGTAACAACTGATAACAACAATAGTGTTTTGATGGATTGTGCTGTAATGACTACCGCCAGTGGTATTATACAGGAAGAAAATATGCCCTCGACCAATGGGGACAATGAGAAATCTGCATCAATTTCATCGATACCCGAAATTAAAACTACTTTAATAGATGACCCTCCACGAATAATATCTCGAGATAGAAAACTGTCTTTAGACCAGGCGATGTGGTCGAGACGGCAAAGTTTATCGCAGTCAGAGATAGACCTACATTCTATAGGCAAATCTCCTTTAGAGAGGAAATCGTCATTTTTCAGAAAGAAAATGGATAGTTTTTTTAAAAATACAACAGAAATATTTAAGAAACATTCGGTCAGTAGGAGTAAATCGGAACTGGTGCGCAGAGGCTCGATGTCACAATCGTTGCAGTCACTGAATGAGAAAACTATTCTAGACAATGATAATATCACGGAATGCATTAATCAGGTGAGATACTCGTACTTTTGCAAACGTCACATGCTTAAATATTATTATAAAAATAAACTCACCTTACGCGTCTATCTGTCTGTATGAACGTAGTAAGCTCAAAACTTCCGGCCGGATTTGTAGTTTTCCCCAATAGTCATTCCTATGGAAAGTACATATACCATGTACGTACAATATGTATAAATGTCTGTCTATCATACAACCAGGATTGTAGAGAAAAATAAAGAATATTTGAGTATTTGAGTTTGAAAGTAAAAACGTATTGTGGTTTTTCCTAAATGAATCCAGGACGGATCGCTGGTAGATATAAAAATTGATTTTCTTAAATATTACCAAATTCTTTATGTAACATACATAGGTATAGTTTTGTATTAGTAGTTTGAAAATACTTTAATGATCTATGCCAAATTATCAGATGTTGCTGCGGACCAAACCGTGACGTTTCTTTTTGTAAATCAATACTTCCACACCAAAATTATAAATACGAATATCGGTCTCTCTTACTGGCAGGCTTTGACGACCGCTGAGCCATTTTTATGAAATTTGGAATTTAAAATAGTTAATGACCCGAGGTCGAAGCGGGCGAAGCCGGCAACAATTACTTGATAATAAATTAATCGCAATTCTGAGTTTTTTTGTGCTGAAATAATGACAATGCGTGCTGCCTCGTTTGCATGGAAATCGGTATGATAAAGTAAGACTACTTACATATTTAAAAGGGTTACATAAAACATTTTAGAATAAAAAAAACCGGTTTGGCGCATATTTGATTTTTCAATTTAAAATATAATTATCCAGGGTAGCACCATAAGCTTGCAATCCTCCACTGCGGGCCAAAGCACATCAAGCCTAGTAACCAGTCAGGCAAGCTTGGTCGCAAGTCAAGAGGAAAGACTTAGTCCTGTACCGGGAGACCAGGAGAGCCAGACGACCGAGGAAATGCTGAGTGGAAGCGCCAACAGTAAGTTAATTTGATCACTCTTCTTTTAAAAAAATATTTATATTACAAAATATATTGTTAAATAATTTTAGAAATTTGGTTGTCGAATTATTTTTCTTGTGACTCTTAGTTGGGTTCTTAGAAACATTTACATTATTGATTTCAGTTAGTCTAGTTATTTCAAAAACTAGTCTAACTGAAATCAACTTAATTCAAAAACCTACAGTACATAAGACAAATAATAGGCTATTTGGTTACAAAATTGAAAAAGTTACAAAATTGAAAAATAAATCTATTCTTTAAACTACTGTGTTACTTAGCTCAAGATTTTGCGACCTGCTCAATTGAAAGCTAAAGATGTCTACTAGACAAATAATGGCTAGCGCGTCATCTTTTTTTTGCTTTGAGCGTAGCCGCTTCATTCAACACTTAGGAAGCGGTGAATTGGAAACTTGGCCATTGTGAGCTTGACGTCCAGCCTTTGTCAAGGGATTAGAGGAACATGACTCAATTGAAAACAGATTTCATCGAAACCTGGGTCTTAGTCGGCTGAATACTTAATGCTGTTATAAAGAGGCTGTTAATTCAGTTTTAGAGCTATTTGTTGTTTTCATGGATTACATACTTTTCTTTAATTTGTTCTATACGTTTAAATTTATTACCTTATGCTCAAGTATATGTTATACTTAATAAGTCCATTTGTTTCACATTCGCATAAAAGAAGTGGACTTTGCTGAATTTAACTTATTTTTTTTACTACCGCAGTTTTCTAGTCGAATGGTTGGTTATTTTCTTTTGAATGTAAGATAAAACTCAAATTTTATTTGAAATTGTGTTATGATAAATGAAATGTTATAAAACGCAATATAGGCGTCCAGAAAAGGCGTTTATAAATTTATTGTCTCTATCGGCCTTGAAAATACTCTATGATAGGAGTATACTAATATTCTATAACAAAATAACAGTTCTATTTTAATACACTTAATCAATTGAATCGGTTAAAAAGAATAGATAATTTTGAGCATTTATTGATTTTGTTTTTGTTGTTGTCTACAACTCCATTTTAATTTCAAAGAAGAAGTCTTTTCCACGAGGCACACTGTTTCACGAGAAATTTACACAATAACTGATACAAGACTTTAGGATAATGAAATAAGAATAAATGGAAATAATATAAATAGGTACTAAGACAAATGGCGTTCTTTGCAGGCTTGAACGACGCTTACCTAGCCCAAGGTCTGCTGAGCAGCCGAGCGATCTCCATGAGCTCCGGGCTGGACACGGCTGTCAAACGACGCAAGCGCAAGACCTCCTTGGCTAATAGGTAAATAAATAATCCCAACTTTCCCAACTAATATTATAAATGCGAAACCAAGATTGTTTGGAATGAATCTTGTACCTGTAAAATGGAAAGGGTGAAAAGGGGTATGTTCAGCCCATGAAACTGAACAACATTCCCATAGGAAATTATGTCGAAATAGAAAAAAAACTACTTTCCATACAAATTTGACTTATGACTACCTACAAGAAAAAGTGAAGTTAAAGAAGTGAAGTGAACAAAAATAAGTGAAGTTAAAAAATATAAATAGATCGACTTGGCCATCGCATGATTACATTGTTTAGTATGTATACACCATACAGACTACGGGCCATCAACCTGGTTTCTCACCTTGGAAAAATAACACATTCGTTTTGGAGACAAGAGTTTCAATCGCGTGGGGCGCCATAGACTAAATAATCGAATAAAATATAATCCCACCAAAAACATTTTCATGTAAAAATGTTGCCAAGACGAGTCTAGTTTGCGTCACAAATACTACACTTTAGTCAAAATGTATGAAAAAGTGATCAGATTTCATATAGAGCAAAGATTCTTGCCAACTAACTTTACCATTTCTAGCCTCACATGCTCTACATTCTAGTTAAAACGTGTAGCTTGGCCAAATCGATCTATGTATTTAAAACGTAAAAGATTAAGTAGGAACTAAATAAATTAACCGGCTTGGTACATGGATCTTACAACTTTTTACGGTAGAAAAACTGAGCTGCGAGTTAGGGTTTTTTACAGCATGTTTTTGCCATAGCATATAATTTTCCACCTTGACCAGACTAACGGTCGAAATCGGTATCGCGGCTGTAGCAGTCCGACTGACCGCGGCCACAAAGGTAATCCTTACCAATGGCATAGTACTCTTTATTATCATCATCATTGAGAGCTCTTTATAATGCTGTGTAAAGGCCTCAAAGTGTCATTCATCCCAATCAACCGATTCCCGTACGATATCTAAATTCAAAATAGAAACTTGACCGTTCTAGTTTCTATTTTGAATTTTGAATCGAAACCTGGCAATGTATCGGTATTCGGAATTTTATTAGTTATAACAAACAGACGATTGATAAGATCCCCTTTGTGAAATCGGTTGATTTATTTACATTCCGTAGACCTAGACCGTTTTCATACGTAGACCTTGATCGATGTCGTGGAAATAAACAATCGATCTTACCTCATCATCGAACCCATCTGAACATCACTACATGTTATAAAACAGTCGCTCTCCGCGTTATTCTGTTTTTAAGCATTCTCAGACGGATTGTATTACACAACAGTGGGTTTGTTTTAAAACAGAATTTTACTATTTATTGCCTACTGATATAATTTGATGAGTAAGTACCTATTCGGTTTTGGAAGTAAAACTTGCATGAACATAGTTACTAACGATCGATTTAATGAAGAATGCATTTAATAATGATCGCTTTATTACACACTAGCTGATGTTGATGCTGACGACTTCGTTCGCGTGGCCGAACAATTTTTGGTAAAGAGTCTAAACTATTAAAGAAATGTAATTATACAGACAAATGTAACGATACCTATAAATACAGAAGATGCTTATCAGACTGAAAAAGTATACTTTCTATAGTTTAGCTGAACTATTATGACTCTTCTTCAGGTGTTCCAGATCTTCGATTTTTATACCTCAACATAAAATGCTCATCAGACTGAACAACTGTCATTAGAGCGTCATTTCTATTTTTCCTATAGTTTAGCTGCATAAGTTTACATCAGGTATTCCAAATCTTCGATTTGTAATCTCAACAGAAAATGTTCATCAAATTATAGTATATATATATATTGAGCATTTTATGAGCATATATGTATATATAGTATAGTAAGTAATCTATAAAAAATACAAATATTTTTATCTTCAAACACCATCCGACCTGTTTGCTTGTCGGCTCAATAGTTATATTGATAGGTGTGTAAGTACATACCCCTTATCAAATAGTTTACGATAAAACTATAATAAAATAATCTTTTTAACGATAGCTGATTACTAATTGTTTTTTTTGGAATTTATAATCACTTATTCCATACTTCCTGGAATATTGTAAGTATATATATATATATATATATACACATATTTGTCTAACTATATGTTTACTAGAGCTACCTATTAGATACTGGAGAATGGGGTTTTATTCATTTTCAAATACTTCTTAGACAAATCCCATGGTATTCTTAGAGTAATCCAGAAATACTATGGTATGTTATAAATTCAAAAGTAAGTTCTATCTACTCTATCTTCTAGAAATTTTGCATACATCTAGTTTGAAGTGTGAAAAAATAACTGCTTCCATGGGAGCCGCGGACAAAGATCGTGAGTAATCATAATATTATAGTTACGCGAACCCCAACGAACTTAAAAATTCTATTGACAGATCCTACATACCTTTTAAATTTCATTAAAATCGGAGCAACGCAACGGTTCGAAAGTTATCGCGTTACAAACATACACATACACACATACACATACACACATACACATACACACACACACATACACACATACAGAACAGAAAGCAGAGGTCAGTGAATCAAACATTTTTGTTTCATGTTCTTTACTTTTTTACTTGTTGACTTGACATTAGATACCTAGTATTTGAGATTATAATTCATTTGTTCAAAGGCTATCGTTTATATCGAACATTTCCCTAGTTTATAGTGTATCAATTTAAATCCATTGTCAAAAATGAGGGTCCCCGGGAAATCTTCCCTGATTGCTTGCGTTATAAAAGGGATCGCCGAATCTTATCTTCCGGCTTGAGTGGTTTAGGTAAAGTGAATGAGTAAGCACTCCATTCTATTTTCGTGCTCGATTTCAACCGCGCTCGATTTTATTTAATAATAACCTTTAATTTAATAACCTTTTAATAATGAAACTTTTGGAGTTCCAAAGTTACGTGAATGAAACTAAAACGTGAAATTTGAACATTCTTGCGGTGCGTTTTATCATTGATAATTACGTATATTATTCATGTCCTCACTTATGGATACATATGACATGACATATTCCCCCCTTATGAGGTTGACAAAAAGTCATTGATTTACGAGTTTCAGTATGCCGTAGCTGAATTGGTAAAAATGAATACCTTATAGGCAACCCTAATAGAATCACTTTGTTGTTCGTTTGTCTGCCTGTCCGTCTGTCTATATGAAATGAATGGGCTACACTATATTTTAGCTGGGAAAATATAGGGTACGTCCTGTTGACAAATAATCTTGAAATGTCGTTTTTGTTATATACTGTTTATAATGCCAATAAAAGGAAAATATGGAATTTATCAATATGGAACAAAAAGCGAGGAAATCATAATATAATCATATGATAATGAATTTGAAAATATAACATTTTACAAACTGTATGCTATATGTAGCATAGTGCTGAATCCCAGGTCTTACCGACAGGTGTGTTAAATTGCATTTTTCGTGAAACAGCAATGCCTATTATGGCATCGCTCAATATTCACAATCCTTTAATACCCACTCTGTAAGCATTTGATGGAAAATTCTTACTCGTAATTCGCTTTGATGGAAAATTATTCTACTCTCTCCGAAAACTAATTTTCACTTACAATAATAATACCTTCAGGTTTTGTAGAGGTTATCACTAGTTTAGGCTATTAGTAGTGTTAGTCCACTGAATACGTCTCGCTGGACCTATCCTCAGATAAATATGTCGTCCAAGGATATATAATTATACGTTTGTTCACACTGTCCATCAAAGTTGGGTGACGCATAACGGAGGCCGCCGTTCCGCGGACATACGAGTACATTCAAAGCACTTAAATATACTCTTCAAATTATTTTTAATACGTATCATTTTTAAGTAAATAATTCATTCAGATTTTTATTGAAGAAGAGATCCGGCGATACGCATCAAGCCGTGTATAACCGGCCTTATTGATTTTAACCAAAAATCTGCTAAAGTACATACCTAGTTATTTCACCATTTTGAGTGCAGCGCTTTGTTCTTATTTATCTGTGATATAATTTGTTGCAGAGTGACATGGCTGGCTAGTGAGACAATGACCAATTACCTCAAGAGGGTGATTCCCGATGACAAGGAGATGCCGACCTGTCACTCGTATCAAGACCTCTCCAGCATTCCAGAGAACAAATACGGATCAAAAACAGACAGCAAAGGTCGAAGGCTGTCGTACCAACGCGCTGTGTCCGGAGAGGACCCGGTGCCGCCTACGAGATACTCCGATTCAAGCTTCAGACGAAGGCACGGCATACCTGAGAATCCAGAGGTAAGTAATTGTTATCATCGTTACGAGTTTTCATCAGTGTGCATAGTGCGACTTTTCTATTTATATCTCACCATAAAGTCTATTCGCAATGAGACGCCGCTAACCTATCACAGTGTTCCATCACCGGTGTTGCACTGTCAACCATACCGCAATGCGATTGGTTCTTTACTTTCACTTTCGATTGATTGGATAGTGAGAAGTGAAATGCAAACCCGCACTTCGTCCTCAGTATTGGTTTTACATAGGAAGTGGTCAAAACTTATATGATAGGGAATCAAGCTTAATCCTTATCCTAGCTAATGTTATAAGTACAAATGTATTTCTAATCTTTTAATTGTTTGTTAGGTACCTCTACTACTAGACCTTCTTGAAATGTTATGTACAATAAGTAAATGTAGTTGAAAGAGTAAATGTAGTTTGAAGTATGGAGAATGACATAGGGTAGGTTTTGTAGGTTTTGGAAACTGTTCCCGTGGGAAATTTGCGCGAACGTAGTCATGGACAAAAGCTAGTTAACTTAGATAAGCTTAATAAAAATGAATTTGTAAAAGCCTTTGAAGTATTGTTGAAAACAGCATGCACGTATACACTTTCACAAAAAGTTGAATTCCCTCCAGAAACATGAGAGCTCATATTTTTTGTTGAAAGTACAGGTTCATATAGAAATTTCATTACGGTTTTGTTAAAATAACGTGTAAAGATCGCGTGAAACACACGTGGGCGAACAGCTGTTAGCCGACGTCCGCACTGAACGGCAAAGCGCTGCACGACGGCGTGCGACGCTATGTAAGTCTAAAAGATAACGATAACAAGGCGCAACAACACAGGCCACACGGAAACCTTCATAGTAATATTTCCTCGTGGCTGAGGGATATGGTCATTACGTGGAACACACACAACAATTTCTTGGCACTGTTAATGAAGTGGTTTGCCAATGTTTTCTCCATTTCACAAACAAATTAATAATAAATCAGTGCAGGTTTCCTCGCGTTGTTTTCCTTCACCGGAAGCAGTTGGTGGTTTAAGAAAACTACTATACATGAGTCAGATTGGTATTTAAACTCATGTGGCACGAGTAGGATTCAAACCTGGAACCTTTCGATTCATAAGCGGGCGACTTAACCATTAGAACACTACCGCTAAACACACACGGAAATACTTGCTTGATATTATCACATTGTGCCGCGTCGCGCCGCCTTTTCATTTGTTTTATCGACGTGTTGCCTTTTCAAAATACCACATTGTTGTGCAAACCTCCATTATAAGCCATTATTTGTCCAATCTATAGTTGCTTGTATCTTTATTCCAAACAATACAGATGCATGTATCGATCGAACTTTTTGCGTGAGTCATTTGTATGTTCATCATCAATGGCAAGTCGAAGTGGTAATAGTGTCTCAAGTTCGAATCCTACTTGTGCCACATACATTTGTATTTTGTATACCAATCTGACTCATGTGTAGTAGTTTTCATCGACATTTGCTTACGATCTGGGAAAACATCCTGAAGAAACGTGCACACGGGCTGATTAGTAACTTGTATGTGAATGGAGAAGGTAATGACAAACCACTCCATTAATAATGCCGAGAAAGTTTCATTCCACGTAATGACAACCCCTCAGCCGAGGAAATACAACTATGAAGACAGAAGGCAAGAAAACTGTGGTGTCTGCCAACAGCAATAATTTACGCAATAAACTTAACAATAAATTCTTCGTTTATTCTGAAATAGGTAAAATACCTATTTTCGATGCCAAGATAATTATGTTAATGACATATGATATTGTTTTTGAACAACAGCATTCCAGACACAACATAAACTTTAATGTAAAGTAAATAAAGGTAAGCATTCAGTGCGCAGGTGCCCGGCGCAAAACATCCCTTGCATATATAAAGCCGGTAGTTTGGTTTCAACCCTCATTCGAGCGAGGGTGACGCGGGCGGACAGAGGTCCCTAGGCTCCGCAACTACTCCTAGCTCGAACTCTGAGTACACTCAACAAATCGCATCTTATAAAGTCAATTTTAATAGTTTGAAGTTTCGAATTTGATCTTCAATTTTTGTGCCAGTTTAAACTTTCGTGTTAAACTTTTTCTTTATAAACTTTCAAATTTTAACTTTTGTATTTTCTTGAAACTCCGACCGGCGACTTCAAAATGTGATTTTCGCGGTAAGAAGGCATTTTATTCTTTAATTTATTTTGTCTTGGAAATATTTATTTTTGCGATTTACTTTTTATTTACTTAATCCAATATAATTTACTTATTGAAATTTGATAGTTTTTTTTTCGATATTTAATAGCTTTCTATTTATATTTCATTGCCGTAATCTGTAATCGCTTGTTATCAATCCATCGTAATTGCTTATTCCGAGTTGAAACCCGACTTATGGCGGGTAACTCTGGCGAGACGTCACGAATAAAGTTGGAAGCGGTGCGAGCGATAAAATCTGCGTTCATATTGATTCAGGCCAAGGTGTTTCATTAACACGCCGGCAAATTCGATGGCTCCCACGATATTTTTTATCGTCCGAGATACCTACAACATTGCGACGTCGTCATGCCGTCTCAATATTTATATCTTGCCAATTAAGAAATTTGTCACATTGCTTTTTTAAGCGTAACAAACGATCATACGAATAATCTTTAATCGGATTATTGTCGATTCTTTGCATTTTATCTTTTTAACCCTCGATTCTCCTACTTGGTTTTTGTGACACTCTTCTTGTTATAGTCGTTTTCCTCTCGGCTGAGGATTGTGACCGTTATGTGAAATTTCCTCAATAATTACACTGATTTCGAGAGATTGATTCGAGACTGCCTTTTCTGTTTCACAAACTAGTTGATAAATTCATCATCTAGAGTTCAGGTTTCCTCACGATATTTCTTTCACATTCATATTACTGCGAGAATTTAAATCAAGTCAGTTTGGGCCAATATCCCAATTCGTAAAAATGAGCCTAATAACTGTGTTGAAATACCACCCGGCGCAGTTCCGGGCCTGCGGCCGGAACTATTATTAAGCATTACCATCACGAAAACTTTGCGTTCTTTCTCGTACAGTTTTACGCCGAACCCAAATATTTTACTCGTGATTTGTACATTTTTATTTTTATTGTATTTCTGTGCCACGTACAGAAATAAAGCCATTAAAGCTACATTTATACATATAATAAAACAGTAGAAAAAAATCATGTACATTGAATAAATTTACTTAATAAAAATAAAATTAAGCGATACAGTAACAGCAACAGAGTAAGAAATTCTGTCTGTTGGTATATCTGCATATCTGCATATCTGCATGTTTGCATGTCTGTATGTTTGTTTATTTGCACACGCTAATCTTCGAAACTACTGGACGGATGATTTTTGAATATTTTTTTTATTATCTTCTGTATAGGTATCGTTACGCTTTGTCTGTACAGTTAAATTTCTCTAATAATTTTGACACGTTACCAAAAATTTTTTGGCCAAGTGAACAAAGTCGCGGACATTAACTAGTTCTGACATAAAAAGACGGGACGAATTCCCTACCTTAGGCTTTTGTATGTAAAGTACCGGAATAAAGAGGGTATGTATGAGGGGAAAGGTTCTTGACTACATTATTTATTATGAAATTTTTAGGCTTGGTGTTCTACCGCACCGGCGGCGGCCGGCCATTTTAATAAGGTCATTATTTTGCAATCTGTCTTAGAATCTCTTTCAGGCCCGGCTCTTATCTAGATCCGAGCTATGCTAGCGAGAGATGTGGAATTTAAATTACTACTTATGTAGCTAATTCGATATAGAAGCGTAGCTAAATCATGGACTATGGCTTACTATAGTGCGGACAAAGGTCTGGGAGTCCAACTCTGTTTGTGCTCGGAAAATAGCTGCTGGTTACGGTCTGAGGGCCCATTGTGGTCCAGGTAGCCTTCTTGGTAGCTTAAACACTGATTCTATTTGATTCTTTATTTATTTTCAAGTCTTCTCTGTTGCATATTTTGGCAAGCAAATAAAAACACAATACATAAAAATTACACATGAAATTATTATATTATATTTATTGAGACTGCTGATAGTATAAATAAGTACTTACCTTTTACAGGATAAAGAATTACGAGCTTAGCTAGATAGAAGATTATTGGTTTTGCTTGCGATTCAAATTGTTTGTGACGGCATACTAGCTCATTCCTTTAATTGGCTTTTACAATCAGTTCAAATTGTTTGTGATAGCATGCTAGCCTACTCCTTTAATTGGCTTTCACAACCAGTAATGTTAGTACATCCAATTAATCGACTTTTACAATCAAAGTAGTCGAGTAGCTGGTATATTCTATAGCTTTTTTGTACATCCATGCAAACCAGGAGGTAGTACCTACGTGGTTAGAAAAAATATACTACTAGGTACACTATCACAAAAAACCTGGGCCAAGTATAAGTAAGCCTTTATAGGTACTTTATTACTATCACAGTATTATTTAGACTCATGGATATATAGCACATAGGATTTAATTTGATTTTGAACAAAACCGAATTCTAAGCAAAATATTTTAAATTTATTTTATTATATTTATTTTCAACAATTTTAAAAACTTCATTGGGGCCAGACACAGGGGTCAGATCAGTAATATTCAAAAATAAAGAATCAATACTCACTCAGATATATATAGATTTATCAGTGTCGCTTACTATCACATAAACAATAATGTAGACACATGTTCACAATTGCATACAATAAACACGCACACATACGCATTATGCAATTGGTCAAAGCCGGCCTTAAAACTTAAAAATAAAATTTAGATATCTTAATGAGATAAATGTTGACATAAATGTAGCATTTATCGTCTAACGGAATTTATCAATCTTGCACTAATCACGAATTCAAAGCCTGACGCTGGCGCTTGTTCAAAAAACGCTATTTCCAAGTATTTCCCATTATCTTCTATAGTTAGGGTTACCACACGATCCGTAATACGTACGGGAATGACATATATTGGGACACGTACATGAGATTTCCAAAAAATAAGCTTATCTTCAAAACTTGGTCTCATATCTTTAAGTTGAGATTTAAACAAATCAGTTTCAGTCATTAGATGGATCCAAATTTAGTCATTTTTACTAAAATGTCCCGAATTGGTTATTGGAAGACATGCCAATCCTATCGACCGTCCCGTTAAACTAATATGTTTTTAATGTCGACTCATCTTCGGTACGGACTGAATGATAATTCAGACGCACCTGACCTTTTTTGAACCCAAATAATACAAACTGCCTGGGTTGTGTTGGTGATAGCTTTGAACCAATATTCTATTGTTAAATAGGAATTGAATTAAAATAGTGAAAAATGTATACTGAAATATAATTGACTTTTGTATAGATTTTTCCAAAACCACACATGAAATGTATGACAATAAATTACCAATTAATTTCAACACTTATGTTTGACATTGACCATTTCCAATGATTACCATGAACTACCATCAATCCATATTGATTCATGGCTGCGAGCGAATCGAGGTCAAAATCTGCAAGTGCACATATTTGGTCGGCTTGGCCCACTAGAATTGTGACAAACCCAGCAAATGGATCCCGAAGGCCGTTCCACCCTTTCCACCCTTTCGGGTAACACTAGAACCATTCCTTATTGCATGGCAGGTTACGAGATATTCAATCGACTTATCGATACTACGGAACTTAAAAATTATGTATATTTTTTGAAGTTAGATATATATACAATTACATATATAAATTAAAAATACATTAATTTAAATAATTACATACATATTATTATAAATATATTACATTAATAACATACTATATATCAAAGTCGTAGTTTTAGAGATCTAAAGATACAACAGGGACAGCTCTATGTATATTTAGATCTTAGACGTACGGTATACGTAAGGGTTTTAAAGATCAAAACATACATATTAAAATGCATTAAATTAAATAAATAAAATTAAATCATTACATTGTACCTGCTTATAAATCGAAGTCACTTTGTACTACTATGTAACTATGTAACAACGTAACGGATTTTGATGTGGTTTTGTAACTTAATGTGATTCCTGACGAAGATTATAATCAATTATGGTTTTACCCGTGTAAAGCCGGAGCGGACTGTTTATTACTAATAAAAACAAGACCGTCTTTAACTATTTGAAGATTTACTTTCCTAGTTCTTCGTTACCCATATGTTTCCCCCAATATTTTTTTAACCTGTACCAATGCCTGGCAAATGTAATCTATACATAAGCTGGATATAAATGGGGCCACGTTTTTTAATACTAACAAGATAGCTCTTGTAACGACATAGTGTAACTATCGACATAATTACGAGTGTACTATTAATGGTTGCGCATCACTATTACAGGCTATGGATACCTAAAATGATAAATATGACTTTGACTCCCTTGCGTTAAAGTTGTAACATGAGCAGTGAGCATTGTGTACTAAACATTGATGTCTGTTCCTAAAAGTCCGACTCAAAGCAACTTATTGATGGGTTTGCACCAGTCTTTTTGTGAAGAAGTTGGAAAAATACCGAGAGCAAACCCATCCCTGGTACTAAAGTTTTGTTACAAACGTTGTGTTAATTTTATTTTCTTGAATTAAGTGTAATAAAATCCGGATACACTTTAACAGTCACGTGCGATCATAATTTGAATTTAATATTTAGTCAATAAAAGTGTGTTTTGGTGTAAAAATGTACATTTTATGTAATGAAACAAAGACAATTTTTTTGTTTGACCAGATAATATCGTTGACGTTCAATTAAGAAATTCCTGATACGCTTTGAATTACTATTATTATTTGTGAAAGAAGTATACGTAAACCTATTTAGTTAGTTGGAATATGGATATTGACTTTTCCGAGTTTAGTTAAGTTTTAATGTTTGATTATTAAACTAAGATAAGTAATTCAAATCTCAATTTTATTTGAGTTTTTCGGCGATAACTATTTAATACATCTACTCTTGACAGTGGCTTGAATTTGTTTTTCCAATCAAATTTTATCACTTCAATTTTGACTTCAAAAAGTAAGTACATACAATATCTATGTACATACAAACCACTCTTCACGAAGTATCTTGGGTACAGTAAGATTTTTGAGCCCGTGCTTTGACCCCCTACAAGTCGCCGATCTTGGGTACCCTTCGAATAAGAATGGGAACAATTCAGCAATACAGGACGGACGATGTAAAATTACATTCAATTTAGACATATATTGCGGAGAGCGGCCTTGCCCTCTTGCCTTCAGAATGTTTCGTTGACAAAGCGTGGGGCGATGGGGATTCCAAATTGTGAGCAATCGGGAGGAAAATAAAATAGGTGAATTGCCACGTTATGGTTCCAACATGGAATTAGTAAGTACTTAGTAGTATCTGTGTAAATCCACGTTTAGTGGCATTTTTTAGACATTTCTTTTATTACACAACACGTAAGTACACTGTACATACGGGATTTGCGACGTCACAGCCTAGAATGCAGCCGACAATACGCGAAAATTAGAGAGTTTTCCTAATGCAATAAGAATGAACATACATAAAATACAGTCATTATTTAACATAATAATAACCCTGGAACATCAAAAAGCACGTAACGTACATAGCTCGTATCTTGTTTGAACTTAGCCAAAGACGTCAAATATGCATTTTAATATGTTATAAATTATACTATAATTGGCGTCGCTGACTCTTATGTCAGCGACGCCTATATTGTAGTATAATTTATATACATATATTGTGTGTATGTATATAGATTATAGGAACATTAGGAACAACAGTTACAGTTCAGCTATCTATATGCATGAAAAACTGTAAAGTAGCCAATAAATTATTAGCCAGTCGTCAAAAGCATATTTTAAGACCCGTCGAGAATTACTTCTGGACGTGGTAATTACTTATGGTAGAATTTTTGCAGGCAATCAGATTAGGGCTATAAATAAGAATGTTCGTAACTGCCTTGAAAGTAATTTCTTTCAATCGTACTTCTCCAACGACATCAGAATGTACTGGATTGGAATAGTATATGTAGCTAAGTCTATAACGAAAATGTTAGCTACATACTTTTAAAAAAAATAAGTTACATTATGTCCTACTTATTGTAGAATAGATTATTTTTGTTATAATTAAAATTTAAACAAAATTACACGTACAATACAATTTAAAAAATAACACATTGCATTTTTGAGTCTTTTCGATAAATTTGTAACAATAAATAGTGGAGACTTGGTTGGTTTTTGTAATATACAAACTAGTAACCAATTGAAAATAAAATAAAACTGACGCTAATACATTGCTACCTATATATACTTGATAAAATTATATATCATCAAATTTTTTTTTATCGTTCAAAATCATAATTACTAAAAACTACATACATAAAATGCCATAATTAGGATAAAACCACGGAGGTTTTTAAGATTTCGTGACATTTATTTCTTAATTTATTGCTTCATACTTACCTACATTAGTTAAGTTTTTGTTTCCTTTGCGATGGACATAATGTACGTGTAAAATTGTATTTATTGTAAATACAAAAGAAGTGACTATCCATATTTTGAAGGATGTAATAATTGGAGATTCCTCTCATATGCAACAGGCTGGCTGTTCGAAAGAACACCGATACATTTGAAATCAAATGTTCAATATTACGAGTAAATTCCAAACCACTTTTTTTTTTACAAAAAAAAATGTGGATACGTTACGCGTCATACGTTATCAACAAGCTCAATGAACCGCGGACGAGACCGAACGTTTCGTCGACAGAATATCTCCTCTATTCTGTCGGCGAATCGTTCGAAAGCGAAGCCATTGTCGGAGAACTGTTTCAGACTCACGCAGTACTGAGTTGAGGCATACAATTAATTCATCATGCATCACAACGCATAACGAATATAATGCATCACTGTATTTTTAGTTCAACATGTGCGGAGGATTAATTGCCTACATTATTAGTACTGCCGCATGCAGCCACTCCATTTAATATAGTGAAGGAATGTCGCGTTATGTATGCAATAAAATAATAACAAATATTAGCCACTAAGTAGCTATTGTCCGCAGCTACGCCGGCGTTAGCCATGTTTGACCGCGGGTCACCAACATTATCTATTCGAAATTTTATCCGGCCAAACGATTTATGTGTGAAAGCGTACAAACTTTCATATTATTATTAGTGTGGATTAAATTTAATAAAAACATATAAATAAAATTGTATATTTTTCAACTTCTATGTATGTGTACTTCTAGGTATATGCAAAAATGAGCATATTTGTGACCACTTAAAGAAAGAAAAATAGTTTATTTGGTACATAATGACAATTAAAGCTAAGTTGACAATACAATCCGGAATTAAAACATTCACTTCAATCTTTGACTAATGAACCACTCGAAACAATCACGTATATAGTTAGAATTACAGAAAAGTAAAATTAACTTTCATCAATATTCAAGATCCCAAAAATAAGAACAACTCTCGTAGGAGAGATATTTACGTGGGTGAAGGAAGGAAATGGCCTATATAATTAGTCGTCTATTATTTGCTAACCTGCCCTCGCTTCCGGATCGGGCATTAATTAAATTTGCCCACGATACCGATACATCCTAATTTACCGGGAAAGTATATAATTTACTTAGGTCCTCTTGTTAATTAAAAACTTTGAAGCTTTAACCACTTGGGCCTGATAAGATTATTAACGTTTTCGATAATAATCTGTCAATTTGTACCTCAAGTTCATAAGGCAATATATAGTGAAATGCATTCTTAACTTTGGGAAAACATGTAGCCAAATATTTTTGCAATGTTTATTTCATATTCAGTTGAAGGAAATAAGTTAACAATATCAAATTTGAAATTGTAAACACTCGAAATGAATTAAGTAGGTACCATTAAAAATAAATTCATTTCCATACGTCAGTGTCTTATCGCAAAATTCAGTTTCGCAACATATTATCGTTAATAATTTTGTCCCTTTCACTTAACGTTAAATAATATATTGATGTTCCCAAAAACATATACTCTTGTAATTCAATCCTTTGTAAGATAGACACTATAAAATCAAAATAAAACATGTATGTAAAAAATATACTTATTTTCGTTAGGATATTTTTAGATTTATTTTTAACACTTGAAGAGAAAAATTATATTTTGCAAAAGAAAATTACAAAAGTACCAAATTTTTCGAGATGATATTTTGTCATAGTAATCTTCTAGTCTTATTTTCCGTGAGCAGATACAGTTGGTGGGAGGTCGGCTTTTGAGACTGTCCGTTGTATTTAAAATGTATAACTTTAATAATATTTGTAAGCAATACCCGAAAAAATAGATAGTAGATATCTTTTATAAATGACATGAAAATTACACTTTTAAAATTTGTTACACTACAGTACTATGACTAATTTGCAGATGAAATCAACACTTATTGATAAATAAGCAGTCTCAAACAAACTCATTGTTATTATTTATGACTATGTGTTCAGCGAATACAATAAAATATATACCTACGAGTAAAATAGCCGCTGAGTTCGGAATCGCCCCATTGCCAATGTAAAGTGGTCCCATGTGAAAACTTAATACCACTGGTAACTAGTCCCTCCGTCTCATAAAACCTCTCTCAACACACCCTACCGTACTGCACAGCATATGAGATAGAGACGAATGCTAGCGTTGTTAAAATTGTTTATTTATCAATTTAGGTTCATAATAAACTTATAATGTAGTAGTATATTGCATCATAAAAATTAAAAGGGTTCTACTAATTTAAAATGATTAATGAACGAATGTTTGTATAACACAACTTTCGAGACGAAATTCAATTTTCACACATGCTACTTAAAGTTCTTTTATTTATTTATCCACACTGCATACATACGAAAGTCTGTTTGTTGTCATGTTTTGGGCCGATTTTGATGAAATTTGGGATAGATATAGTGATTGATTTGAGGTCATAGGCTAATGCAGTCAAAGCTGTGGGCTTGATCAATACTAAGGGTACAACTTTATAATACTAAATAAATCGTTATATTTCAGGTTATAATGTCTTATTGATACCTACTTATATTTATAGGAACCCATAATCTCAACAGACTTTAATACATTTTCTTCATACAAAATGTGATATTAACAATAAGTAACATATAACATATAATACCCGTATGATTTGTTTGCTCACCACAACTCAGTCTATGTTTTCTTGTTAATATTTACTCTATTATTGTTCACCACATTTGACTTGAATTATAATGATGTATTTATCGACTTTATTTAGAACTAACTGTAATCTTTAAAAGTAACGTATACACTACACTAGTCTAAGTAGTTAGTGTAAGTTAGTTAAGTCATCACGTTTTAATTACTAATCTCCTTGAAATTTTACACACACATACAGTTTAATTATTGAAAAATGTACAATTTTGTACTTTTTTCTTTCAACTTCATGTCCGTGATTAAAAACCACCATATTTTAACGGTGAAAATAAAATATAAAATTTTTACTTTCCTTGCGAAGTTTAATTAGCTAATTATATATATATAGCCATCATTTTCCGAAGAACTAAAATATATTGGTTGTTTTTTGACAATTCTTTGGAAATAAACTCAAGTTTTCTTGTCCAAACGCGCTCATATAAAATTTTTGCGTTAACATTAACGCGTGTAGACGTTCGCAAAAGCTTTTATTAAATACTTACCAATCGAATAGAACCTAGTATGGTCAAATAGCGCAGGAAACACGTTTGTGAATAGTTTACGAACGCTGTGGCACATGGCTCCCAAAGTAATCTTGATACGAGTAAGCGAATCTCGAAGGTGCATAACTTTTTTAGGGTTAGGTATCTAAAGGGTTAAAAGAGGAAACCAAGAAAAAGAAACATGTTATAAATATATACCTTCGTTCGTTAATTTGATCTAAAAATATTTGCCAGTGTCTGTCAGTTGTCTTAATCTGTGGAATTAGCACGAGTTCACAATCGTATTATAAATAAATATAACCTCTACCACACGAAAATGGAACTATCAATTATGAGATACGATTATGTTCTCACAAACACTCAAAAAAGAATAACAAGTAAATACATGAAATTTATACTCACTTTAAAAGCACAATATTATAACATCACTCAAAAATAATAATGCAGGGGCACGGCATTATCCAATAATTCCTAGTACTTAATTATTCAGTTATGGAATATATTCCATAACTGAATAATTATAACTCGTTAGCTTGTCATGATTTTACATTTTAATAGATATATTAAAATGTAAAATCATGAAAGCTATTGAGTTGAGAGCTGATTATCGATTCAGTCATGGTAATAATCCAGAAGCGATTTGAAATTCAAATAGCTGGTCATCAATTAGAATGCATTGCTTGGCGAAGATAAAATTAAGTAAATTAGGTTGAGAGATAGAAAGAAAATATTTATTTGCCAAAACCATGAACGCGTACACGTATACAAATTGATGTTAAAATGAATTAAATCTACATGTTTTACGTATAGGTATATAAATATAATTAAATAAAGAGGAAATTGCTATCTACTACAAAGAACAAAACTATAATAATTTATACTAGTTCTAATTTCTATCTGAGTATATCATTAAGGAAATCATTTAAACTACCTATAATAACATTTATCTTGAGGTGCTTTTAAATAGATTTAAGTTTTAGCTTTATATATTATATATTGATTTGTTGAAGTTTGTTGTTATTAGTTGTAAAGTTTTTGATGAATGCACTGCATGCATAATCGATAAATATCTCGATAATTCCTCAATACAACATCATCATATAATATAAAGAATAGCCATATAACTATCACTATACAGAAAACATGTGTGAGAGATAAGCGTACTCTAGCAGCACCCGTTCACGAGTTGACGCATGAGTCAGCCTTCGCTAGCTCAAACCTGAAGAAAAGAAACATAAAAATTAAAAGACACTACTGGGTCCACTCAAGAATAGATCCCAAATAGACATTCGGTTATAAAAGCCACCTACAGCATACTGTAGGTACCTTTTATAGCCGAATGTGGCATTTAAGTCAGGTGTTATCGCATTCCGCGCGATACGGGGCAGGAATTATATCCACGGCTAATACGAGTATCGCGTTCGTGCATGGGTCTGAAATACTGTTCCATACGTCATTCATATACCGAATAACATTCGCATATAACTCTTGTGGTTCATGCCTAACGTACACGCTAGAGACGTTCCTGTAAGAGTTCCCACAACGTGCACAAGGCGTTGCGTTGCGTACGTTCCTGGGAACTCTTCCTTCATTAAGTAGAATGGGGTTCTCCATTTCACACACTAAATGATAAATTATAGTCTAGAGCGCAGGTTTCCTCAGGATGTTTTCCTTCACCGTAAGCAGTTTCTGAAATATAAGTCATATTGGTATAAAAACTAACGTGGCACGAGTAGAATTCGAACCTGAATGTTTTCAGGTAATTGGAATTTGGGAACGACACATAACATTTTTCTTAATATTCTCTTTCCACATAAATACAAAATGATAAATGAAGATTGGCTTATTTTTTTCTTGGAAGAAGAAAATTGAATAAGTTATTAGATGAGTAAATTGAAATATGTTGGAATAAATACCAAATATGAATGTCGGATAATAATAAATAAATAAATATATTAGGACAAATCACACAGATTGAGCTAGCCCCAAAGTAAGTTCGAGACTTGTGTTATGGGATACTAACTCAACGATACTATATTTTATAACAAATACTAAAAATAGATAAATATCCAAGACCCGCGCCAATCATAAAAAGATCATTTTCCATCATGACCCGACCGGGGATCGGACCCAGGACCTCTCGGTTCATTGGCAAGAACCTTACCACTGCGCCACCGAGGTCATAAGTGATGTGATGTGATGAGGTATGAACTCCTAATATTCCGGGCTTTATCAATATATTTCAAAGACCAAGGAATATCTCAGACTTTCCCATTTACAATATTGATAGAGCGAATTAAGTCTAAGCGAACTGAACACTTCAGAAAACTTTAACTTTCACGCCTGAGGACTTTTTAACTTTATTAAGATCCATCTCTTAACTTACAAAGTGCACGAAGTTTATCCTATTTTGATGAATGCGCCATAATTTGTACAGGTAAAACTAATCTAGACTGATTTTAATGTTTCTTTTAAGGATTTGTCAACAAATACTTAAACCGTATTAGCATTTATGCAATTACACCGTTTTCTAACGGAAATGTTTGCTAGGATGTGTGACACTCCTGCGTATTGAATACATATATATTGAATACCTAAGTACTATGGTGCGGTAAATAAGTCATAAAAAGCATACTGCTATATAGCATAATTCAGTAGGTACGCATATAACCAGATAATACCATAATTTTGTCATCATTGATAGCTTGTATTTTTTATTCCGTTTTATTTTGCTTGGTTGTTCGTTGTAGATTTGCTTTGTATGAAGTATTTTAGTACCTATACAATAATAGTTTGTAGAAAGTAACAAAACATACATACATTACAAACAAACGTACATTAAAAATTTAAAATCCCTCTTCTTAAAAAGCAAGTACTAATTAATATACCTTAATATATTAAAATATAAAGGAATTCCTAATTACGGCCGGTACAGGACCTTGGTGCTACGAGGACCACGCCACGAACTTCCGTTCACAGCGGTAATGCGCGCGGATTTCACCGAGCCACAGATTAGACAATACTTCCAGTAACCGTGAATCGCTGCGACGGGTCGGGCTTTGTTAGGAGCGGGGGTAAATGGAGTGGAACCAACAGCGGCGCGAGAGTGACGGACTCTGAGAGAAGTTTAAAAAATATATATCAAAATGAACACCGAGGCGAAATAATAAACCCAACACCCACATATGGAAGTCGAAATATAAATACAAAACTCTTATCAAAATATTATGGGAAGAAATAAAATAATGTTTCTTAGAATTGTATTGACATATCCTCTAGTATATCTATCATATAATTCGTGGGTGTGCACGGTGTGTAATGAAAGATATCAAGAGTTAACGTTAAATTAATTGCTATTTTCCAACCAAAGTGACATAATTTGAATTACGACATTTTCGGACTCTCTGTATACCTCGACCGCTCCGCTATCCGGTGCAGCTGAGAGGCACAGACATTTTTATATACTAAAAGGGTACGAGTACGTGGCGTGCTTTATCAGTCGCTTAGACCAAAGCGCCGCGCGTCGCTTAGACCAAAGTCGTGAACCGGCCGTTAGAATTTAGGTTTAGTGGTCCCCCGACGCGTATATATTATTACATATCAAAATATTCCTTTATACTTAGGAATTATTTTAAAGATCTGTAAATTATTTCTTGCTTTTTAGGAGGGGTGTTTTTACATTAATTTTATTGTTTTAGACATTGCGGCTGAGGCCCTTAAAGTTATAGGATACGAAATGTCGATTGATACAAAACTTTAGAAAAGAGCTGTTAGATTCTGCTGTCTTCTATAGGCTACACAAATTTTGTTCAAACATGACCAAGAACATTCTCAATTATATTCCCATTGAAATAAAAAAAAACAGATCGATATCGGTTCAGCGTTTGGCTGCTACGACAGATATAAAGACACACAGACACGTTGAACTTATAAAACTAACTGAAAATATATTTGAGCACATAGGTATATGACGAACAGCGTTTTATTTTCATTTTAAACAAAGTCAAAGATAATATTTATTGTGAAAATGTTACAATAAATAATTGAAGAAATATTATATAAGCATATTTCTTATCATTTCTTTATTTTGTAATTGCTGCAATTTTATTATAATATTTGTCGTTTTTTGTTACATTGATATAATCAAAGTATTGCTTGAATTGCAGAAATGTAAATGTAAAATATTGATTGATTGTTACCAAGAAGAGATTTTTTTCAGTAAAGTTTACTAAATGTTCTTTCCTTTTCATGCAGGTCTGAGCAAATGGATTTTTTTATTTTAAAAATCAAGGAAGTATATATTTTTTTGTGTTGAAAAAAAAGGCTGCAAAGTGCCGTCGCGAAGGCAGCGCGGCGTGCAGCGGCAGTCGCCCACCATGTCCGCCTCGCACTCGCCCGTCGCCGGCGGACGGGGCGACTCCGTAAGTCTGCATGCTATGCCGGCTACACACTATCACTATCGCCAAACTGCTGACGATTGGACGTACATTTATTGCTTTTATTTATCGAAGTAAACCCAGCACTGTACGTTGAAAACGCCAATATTTTGTCGAACTGTTTGCCGATAGTGTATAGCCGGCAGTATAGGGGTGAATTTTACGAGCGTTTGAACGCGGCGTGTAGCGTTTCATTCGTGTCCGGCATGATTTTTAATAAGAATATATTTCTTTATTAAACCTTTACCAAATTAACATTGTATAAGCGCTTTACTTATTTTATGAAGTAGGATAACCAAATTGAATACTGTGTATTTAATAATAAACACTAATGAGAGCCCGCGGCGGAATTCAAAACGCTCGTGAAATTCACCCATAGACCAAATTGGTAAGTAGACTGAAGACTGAAGGAAGGAAAGACTGTAGTACATAGCACACAATCTTGATATGTCTTTTTATTAAAGTATCCACTCTAAAAATCAATATATCCACCATATCCACATTAGACTTATAATGGTTAGTTTCCAATATGCGACGATTTTTAATTTTAAATTGTATATTTCATACAAATCCTATATCGAAATAAACTGGACGCTCAGGCAGAGCCTATATACTAATCGAACGAGGTAAATGCATAGGGCCACTGCCTTGCGAGGATTGTCGCTCAGAGAGAACTCAAATAAAGGAGTACCTTACTCATACCTATGTGCAGTTTACGTGCCTGTTAGATCGTCGTATATTTTATGAGCTTTTGTTTTGATCCAGAAAAGTTAAAACTAAGCAATGTACGTTATCGAAATGTACCAAGCATCTAAACTTGGAATTAGTGCCGAACGTCATTCATCAACTGCAAGTGGCAGCAGTCGCCGACGTTGTTACAGATTTTATCCTTAAAAAATACACAATTTTCCTTTTTGGCGATCATCAACTGGGTACTTAAACATTTGTAGCTCTGATGAATGAATAAAAAATAGAACAATAATGCTAATTATAAAAATTTTGAGCTACTATGCCTAGAAATTGTAGCTTACTCCACCATCAGCATTGGTCGACAGCTGTCAAAACCTGCAGTGAATCATGTTGTTTGTCTGTTTGAACACTGTTTAAATACGGCATTTCTTCTCAGCAGTGGTCGTTCCAATATAAAGTGTTTGTGACGGTCTAGTTAGTGAATAAGTGATTTTAAAGAATAGGGACAAAAAGGGGTATAGCGGCTATCAAAGAGCTAGTAAGTCACCTGATGCCTACAAATGTTAAGCATTATCTATGGTATGAACAGGTAGAACACGCAGGACCATATAGTAGGTGCGCTTCAGCCTGAAAGGCACCACCAAGTTATGTGAGCCCCACCTGTCCACACCCCCGCTGAATTATACCGTAGCCTTACCAGTTGCTCTATTTCGCTTATCTGCACCGTAGAACACACAATGACCTGATTGAAGGAAACCGGTTAAACACAGGCCACATGGAGTTCTTTTCAAGATAACTCCTAGTTGTCGTAGGAGTATGTAGTGCGTATCAAACTGAAATTCCTATCAACTTCGAAAGAAAATCGAGTCAACTAAAACGTACATTAATCAGAAAAAAATCGAACTTGTAACCAAAAAATATGAGTGTGTTAACGTAACACTCCGTTGGATAATTAAATCTCAACATGGTAAGTTAGGTTGACCTAAAATCCTAATTACGTAAGATTTACCGGGAGATGAGACAAGCTGAAGCTAATATTATTTGGTTAGACATGGTTTGATAGAAATGCACAAACGTAAATAAAAAATTGTCTAATTAAAAATATGGTTTTCGATAATCACAATTTACCTTTTTATTTCGATATACCTATTATCTAATTTCATCGATAACTTTCGTCGGGAAATTATGTTACATACTATTTAAATAAATAAATTTAATATAGCTAGTGATTAACTACATAAACAGACCTTGGTGGTAGTTTGATACCTAGTATAGTAATGAAGTGTACAGTCAACAGCACATCAACCTACTCTCATTCATTGCAAATCGCCACTATTACCGCGCCTCATGCACTCTGTTGACTGTACGACGTCGGGTTGAGAGGTAAATAGAATGAAATAAAATGTGTTGATATATTTGGAAAAAATACATTTTAATTTATTATACTAATAAAATAACATTGAAATTATTTACAGATTAAAAAATAATCATTATATAATAGACTAAAGAAACCGTTAAACATCGTACCGTTTTTTTGGAAGACATAGTGGCATGCTAGAAATGCATTAATTCCGTGCCGGTGCATGTATTTGTGCGACCGACCTCGCTAACCCGGGGCGTTCTAACTGATCTACAAGTGCGCCAAGACAGCACGACGCGGCGAAACTGAGCTACAAGTGTATTGAATCAAGTCTTGATTCTGCTTTTTTGATAGCTTTTGTTACTTTGTTCCCCTTCGACATTTGAAATAATTCTAGTATGCCCAGTGCACAAAGGAATTGTGGAATTAACTGTTCTCGGTAACCTTCCATAGCAGCATAGCATCGAACGGCGTACCGTTAAACAGCTAGGACACTGGGTAAAGGAAGTTTGTATCTGATTGGAATAAGTATGAATAGTTCTGAACGTTATTGGCAAAGCTAACCCACAAACAGGATCGAACTTCTATGAACTTACACTTTCAGATATGGAAATATACACGAATTAGGTTATATTCATTAAGGCCGAGTTTTTGGAAATATGACGTCATGATGACATCGTTCGTACGTCAATAGCACATCAACCTACACAAACCCATTGACAACTCGCCGCTATTACCGCGCAAATAGAGCTTCATGCAGGGTAACTTGATGTGCTGTTGACTGTATACAAAAGGCTAAAAGGCGAATGTAGGCGAGTTTCTTACAAAATAAGTTTTTCAAAAACTTGTCTAATCCTTATTGGGCACTCGCGCTCTAAATGAGACATATAATAATAATGCAAAACAAAAAAAAAATAGACAACAGCATAAAACCAATAAAATAGCCTAGCCAAGATTAGGCCCGCGGCTTCGCCCGTGGTTTTTCCATATAACTGTAGATAATCCGTTTAGTTATTATTGTTTTATGACATATTGTGCAGAAATGTCAACCCTACTCTTCTTTATATAGACACCTGAAACAGTACAAAACAAAAAATATTCATATTAGAGATAAGGCTACAATCACTAAGTTGGCTTCTCATCGAGGCATGCAAATTTTATATGTAAAGCCAGAAAATTCTTCAATTAAAAAGACCAATCCAATTATGGCTGATTTTGCAGGTTCTAGCACAAATGTCAGCTTCACTATTTATTATTTGAAGACAAAAAATTTAAATGTCACTTTTGTAATAGATGAACAAAAAAATATAAAATACGATAACCCGCGTACTGAAAATGTTTTACTATTTTATGTTCTCTCTCTAATTAATGATGTCACTCCGATAACTGTCATATAAATTATTCATTTTGACATCAGAAAAATTATCCGATTTGAAGTGATCTAATTCGCGTCACATAATTGGATCCAAACTGAAGATCAATATTTAATTCAATTTTCGTAGACTTACACTGCTACTACACACTTAGATTCGCAGCTAATTTGACAAGAAAGAAAAAAAATATTCGGCAAAAATGTACATAGTTAGGTATACAGTTTGCTTATAATACTAATAACATTGTGCTGAAATGGATCCCAGCTCAGCTTTATGTTAAGCCATAACGCTGATTTTCAGCTGGCACCTGGCAACCAATTATGAGCATTTAAACTAAACTTAAACCTATTAAAAGTAATTAAAAATAACATGACTGAAAATAAGTTTTCATATAAAAAAGCGATGTTTTATTTACTTTGTAACTGTACAGAATTACAGTGGTTAGCTGGATATGCGCGCTTAAAGCTTAAAGAAAAAGCTTCGCAATAAGCTTTCACGATCGTTTGTTGACGCTGGACGAGATGAGGCTTGAGGTGGATTATACCCACGTTTCATGCTGTAAATATTTAGTTTCAAGACTTTTATGCCGTCCAATGTATGGATTACGATACATAGAATTAAACTATGGGAAAGGAAATACTATTGCGATGCTGTCACGTAATACTTAAGTCATAAAAAAGTAGCATATCAGACAAAATCTTTAAAAGCAATGCAATCAATTTCATAGACAGATCTGTGATGAATATAAAATATTCCCATACCTTTGATCGTAGATTTGTAAAGATTAAAGTATTCGAAAATTAAATGTATAAACTAATAATCGTTTTATTTTCTAAATTGCAGCGAACCGTTCATGTAGGTTACAAGGGACTCTAAAGCTAAGTTGGCGCTCTGCCATACAGCCTCGGTACTGTCGAACTCGAACAGGTGTACAAACAACGGCAAATCTAGTTACCCCATTTAACATCTCTCCGCTTAGGTGTTTAATTTGAGTCAGAACTGCTCCACAGCCGTTGTCTGCATATGCAATTCCGTTTACGTCTCCTTCGACTAAAAAACGACGAAAAAAATCTAATTCGAATTAATATTAATTACTGTATTATTATTTTTCCCTCGACGTAAATTTCGTCTTTCTTGCATGTCTAAGGTAACATATTTGATATTACTTTTTCAGTACTCTTTCAGGCTTGGTAAGTAGGTATCAATTAAACTCACTAAAGAATACGTTTTCAAAATAGATTTTTTTCTGTTCATTGAAAAATACCTACTTTGTTCATAATCGTGTCAAGGTGCGATACCTACCTACATTTTAAAATCCTTCACAAAATGTATATTTGTTAAATAATGTATATATTAATTAATATAAGTATTATTCTTTTGAAACGAAATAACTGGATTCACACCCCAGCGTGAATCCAGTTAGCGTGGGGCTTTCTATATACTTTTTGTCTCCATATTCTTTTTTAAGTTTCATGGCTCCATTTCTATGTCAAAACTGGCTGGCAAAATTGTAGAAACATATAATAGAACTTTATATCAAGATGTTGAGGTAATTCTGATTTTATAAAATAGTAATCACTAAAATACCTCTTATTGTTGTTGATTGTTAGTGTTCGTAAAAATGTGTTCGTAAAATGTCATGTTAGCTCAGTCACAATGGAAATAAATCATTGATTTTCATAAAAGTAAAAAAAGTCGAGTTTCAATCAAAGCATTGTTGGAAACATTCCGTGGACGCGACTATCCGTGGGTATGATAAAAAATGTAAAGTATTAATCACTCTATAAACGCGGAAGTGGACGGGAAAAAAACGACTCCATTACTTATCGAACCCCTTCAGACGTTTTAGATGCTACCGTTTGCTACAATCATTTGGTAACCTTTTCTATTCGTTAGCTGGTAATATTTGAGAAATAAGCAAATAAAGAAGTTTGTTGGGTTGTTGTTGAATATTTGTTACGAGCGCGGCGCCATGACGGGAAAAGGTAGGGTTCGTACCCAATTTTGCTAGACAAATGGAATAGAATGGGTGCAGTCAGACCGGTCCCACTGAAACCCGAACAATGAGATGAAACAAAAGCCCAGCCGTTGAATGATGCTAATTTAATTGATGGAGTCCTCGTGGAAACAGGAAATGGGGGTAGGATTTAATTATAATTTGATCCCGATAAATCTATATATAGTACGGACTAAGCTATCTTACTTACATTTATATAGGTACGTATCGTAGGGCACATTAGACAAGCACTAATTACATTGCGCACTAGTACTATATTTCTTTCCCAATATTATTATTTTTTGTGGAAACATATAACTGGATTATGGTTAATAATTATATTGAGATCAAGAATATTGTTTTACTGAAATACAGAAAAACAAATTAGAACAATAGTTATAGTCACGTATACAAAATTTACGCGGAAACCTGTCATACATTTAAATATTTAGACTTTATCGCACATCTTAAATCAAACACCTCAATCATAACTACGAATCAAGATTAAATTCTTAGATTCACATAAAAATACCTTGCAATGTGGCGTAGTTACATAACGTTAGGCTCTAGTGTAAAAAATCACAACATACAAACAAAAACAGCTTAGTCGGGGCCCACCCCAATTAAGCTCTTGAAAAATAATGTTTAAATTATATTATATGAAATAATGAGAGACAACTGACAAAATATCTGGGCCCCATCGCAAAAAACGAATAATGAAATTATAAGTGTGACGAAGGATTAAAAATCATTTCATTGTTGAGGTTCCCTGAGATTTAGGCCCCCAAGGCACAGCACCGTATAACCCTGCCATAGCTACGCCACAGGCCGTACAAGAACACAAAAAGGGTAGATATGGTTCGTAAATGCCAAGCAAAGGCCACTCATCAATAAGGTCAACATTTACTTAGGCCCGCGCAGAAGGCATTTATAATACGAAAGCCAATTTGCGTTAGTTTAACTTTTTTAAACTTGTTAGTGCTGGTAATGTCGTGTTTGGAATAGGTACAAATACTTATTTAAGTATTAATAAATGCGTACTAACTAATGTTAGTACGCATTTATTAAAGAGAAAGTTAACAATGATTGAGGGTAATCCCTCAATCATTGTTAACTTTCTCTTTATAATTTAAACATTATTTTTCAAGAGCTTAATTGGGGTGGGCCCCGACTAAGCTGTTTTTGTTTGTATGTTTTATTATTTATTTACCATGAATCTCTAGGTACTCTATTTTAAGGTCCTTAGTTCTGCGTATTCCCCTCGTCTTCGTTGATCCAATCACCTTTCATAATGTATATTATCGTGTTATTATAATCATAATCTATATATATATATATATATAGAACTCTTTCGTTAATGAGTGACTGAGTGACAACGTACAGCCGAAACTACTGGGCGTAGGAAGCTGAAATTTAGCATATAGGTTCCCTGGGGAGTGTAGAGGAGCATTAAGAAGGGAATTCCTGAAATTCTCACAAGAAACAGATTTTTACTCACATACGAAGTTGTGGGTACCATTGTTGCTTACATTTTTGAGAGTGATTTGTTTTATGAAGGTTAAATGAAATGCTAGGTATTGCTCCTAATAACGCTGTAAACTATTGGAAACTAGTCGTAAATGATTATAAATATACATATACCCGTATTTACGAAAAAACCATTTGAGGCTTTAATCTATATACATGAAACTCTCCCGTTGCTGAGTGACTGACTGACTGACTGACTGATGACAGACAACCTTACAGCCGAAACTACTGGGCGTCGGAAGCTGAAATTTGGTATGTAGGTTCCCTGGAGAAATTCCACCCCGAAGGGGATGAAAGGGGTGAAAAACTTTTATATGAAAGATCTACACCGTTGAAGTTAGTGACTTGAAAATTTGGATTTTAGTTGTTTGCAACAATTTAATGAATACGTGTTTCAGATTTTCTGAAAATTAATCCTCAACCTCAGATTTTCTGAAAATTAATACTATTTTCAAGATAATAAGCTGAAAATTGGTAAACATACTCTTCATCATTTTTGAAGTGAAAAGAACTTGAAATGTTAGGTAAGAGGAAGAAGAAAATATATTATTGTATTATATGTAATTGAAGTAAGAATTTTAATCATATATGTTTACCAGTTTTACAGAATACACGATAAAAGAATGACCTATTATGAAATTAATGCGGGCGAAGCCGCGGGAAAAAGCTAGTACTAAATAAGAGTTTTTTAATAGTTGCCACTGGTGTTTTCATAAATTACATAAGTAAAGAATTCAAGTATAAATACCAGGAGCAAATTCTCACGCAATCGAAGTTTATTACAACATTTTTTGCCATTTTTTTAAAGATTTAAGCAATTTCCATACAAAAGATTTGGTCGATCGATGCAGTTGAACTATTTCCATTGTGATTTTCTGTGAATGCAGAAACTGTATTAAAATTGAGCTAAAAATATAAAGATAATTTATAAAATCTATTGCATTGAGAATCGAGCCTCTCAATAGCTTTACAAAAAGTTTGATATATAATGAAATCATCCATGATTGATATATGTTATTAATCTTAGTCTGACAGTGAGCTGACGAACATTTTGGCGGAGTACTCTGACAAAGGGGTGCCGACCCTAAAGTGGTTCCAGCTGGCGGACATCGTCCACGACGCCATGACCTGGATCCAGGTGGCGGAGAAGCCGGAGAACCTTGAGGATATCTACGAACTCAAGAGTAAGTACTCACCTTTTATGTTCACACGATTTATTTATAAGCGCCAACCAAATAATATTGTATATTAATAATATAATATGATTTACCTCGAGATTTGCGTAAGTACCTATAAGTATTTTACTCAATTAAATAGGTACTAATTTATTTACACAAGTAAACCTCGCGACAAGCTTTTATGATCATATAAATTGTGTATAATGAAGTTATAAATTGGCAAATTTTAAAGGAAAATTTTCATTTTTATATAATAAGCATTAAAATAAAAACTTTTTTAGTTCTTTTTCTTTAATTTATTTTTAATTTCTAGTTATCGCTGGCTAGGTTTCTGAATCTATAATCACCATCTTATCTTTTTTTACCTTTTTATTCTCAGCGAACCCTTTCATTTAATACCCAGATAAAAAAACTACAAAAGTCCGCCATATTGGATTAAGAGTGATGTCAGAATATTTTTCTCAATTATTCTCGGCAAGCCCTTTCATTGATACCCATATTGCAGTAGTGCATAAAAAATACTATTCCGCCATCATGTTGTTCCGCCACATTCGATTTAGAATGACGTCACATTATTTTTTCGAGTTTCTCTCGATAAGCACTTTCTTTTAATACCCATATTGTAAAAGTGCATAAAAAATAACTATTCCGCTATCTTGGATGTTCCGCCATATTGGATTTAGGATGACGTCATATTATTTTTCGAGTTACTCTTAACAAGCCCTTTCTTTTCACATTCATATTGTAGAAATGCATTAAAAATAACTATTCCGCCATTTTGGATGGTCCGCCATATTGAATTTCGAAAGACGTCGCCCAGTTTATCGTATATTGTCATACAAACTAAACTTGTATACAAAATTTCAGCTCAATCGGTTGAAGATATCTGCTTCAAAATGGAGTAGAAAGATCCCACCCGAACAAACATACATATACATACCTACATACATGGCAAGTTAAATAAAAGCTTTTAATAATAAAAAATATCAAAAACGATACTGGAGTACCTTGGATTTTTCAGATAATCTGTGCATCAAATGAACGGATTAAATGTGCAAATCAATACATCGCCGGGAGGGTCGGACATATGAACTATTTGGAATGTAGGTATTCCGTTAAATGAAACAGGAAACTTTTGCATCCGTGAAATAACATTTCATAGATAATTGGATGCAAAATAGTGTGAATCTTACCTATTGTCTTGAAAATCTCTTTATATTTTTTTCACTTCCTGTCTGCTTCCTGTCTGGTTTTACGCCTGCAATCGAAATTTCACAGGTTCGCATCCTACTCGTGCCAATCAGACACGTATATTAAAGTTTTTTATAGACAGATTAAAACGTAATTTTATACACAATTATGTATGCTAAGGTACTCACCATTGAGGAATATTCTCTAGTGCATAGAAAGCTAAGCTATATCTCACTCGCAGCATTGTAGCCATCTGACAAACACCACGTGCAAGTGAGGATGACAAATTATGACCGAGTCTGGATTCCATTAGTCTCTAACTTATTCCCTGCTTTGTGTCGTGATTCATTTTACTACTGTGAGCTCGACTCATTCGTTTTACCCAACGGAAAGGAAGCATATCTATAAAGGAAGCATCATGTTTTCTGGGTAACCGTTGACAGCAAGAAAAATTGAGACACCCGTGAATCGCACACTCTTTTAGAATTTACCTCATATGATGTTGATCCCTGCCATAACGTTAATCGACTCACATATTTGGGTCTTGGGTCGAATTTGATTCACACAAAAATTGATATTTCAATATATTTTAGAGATTTGTGCATCGATGTTTTATGCATCGGCTGTTTATTAATTTTATTTCTTGTCGTTAAAATACTTATGTTTTATATATATATATATATATATATATATATATATATATATATATATATATATATATATATATATATATATATATATATATATATATATATATATATATATATATATATATATATATATATATGCCTGCCGATGCGGATATAACCGCAGCGAAGGTCCCATACAGCCACGTCACTTTCCCATTATTATTTCTAGTTTTGAAGGAACGATTCTAGGAGCAGGAATTCCTCTTTCCGGGACCGAAATATCAGCTATTCTGCAGGACCGTATCCAGGTATAAACAAAGTTCCCCGGTAATGAGAATTCAGGAACGGCACTTCACATCGCCCGCTGATTATTTTTGAACGAACAGGAAATGAAACCGCAGCTAGTAGGCAATTAGGCATAATTGGGCTATCAAATGCAAAAATAATTTTCCAACTCCTTCTATGTACCCTATTAGTTGAAAAGAAATAAGTTCTCTCTTCGCAATATTTTAACTTGAATAGCATGAAATGATCATGAAAAAAAAAAATATTTTCATTATCTTTACAATTTCCAATTTTTAAATATGTATGGTCCACGGGACCATTGTACAAAATGATCCTGTCATTTATCATCATCATTGACAATAAAATAAACTTATTACTATGGTACTTATTACTGGTTAATATTCAAAAGAAATTAAAAGTAATAAAAACAAATTATTAAAAATTATTGATATGTATTTATAAAAATGCCAGTCCCTACCATTCTTTACAATTGAGGTAGCGTACCCAGAAGGCTGACAGCATTGCCACATTGAATGGCAATGCCTAACACTGCCCTAAATATATGCCAGCCTTTTGGTCACATGTTATACTTCAATGATATTATTGGAAATGGCTTTGTATAATTTGAATGTAATTCGTTCCCAATGTTTCAACCCCAAACGGCTCAAATATGTAAATAAATGTCAAATATTTACGCCGTTTAAGGCTTTCGGCAGCAGCCGCAACCGCGCCGGCCTTAGACCCAGTGACCGGAAGGTGAGGCGGAGCCAGAGTGTCCACACATGTGGCATCCCATACCAGAGCCGTTCCAAACTCCAGGGCACTAGGGTTATTCCATCCAATTTCTCGCCTATTCTAGATCAGAACCATACTCACGTCAACATTTTTTCTATATACATATATGTTAAAAATGTAAAAAATGATTTTTCTCAAAAATACATACAAATACGCCTTATATATATACTCGGAGCCAAAGACTTTCGAAACAAATAGGGAACGAACTATTAAATTTAAAAAATATCTTTCATGTATATACCTAACGTCATCCGTCACATGATTAGTGTGTTTGTTCACTTAGGGTAAGTTGAGCAACTTTCAATTATCGCAGTGCATTATATAATGGAAGTACCATAGATAAAAGAAATATTGGGAAGTACTAATACTACTAGGCCGCTGATATGACTGAAAGAGCGTGACACGTTGTTTAACGAATTATCTAGTGATGTAGTAATGTAAATTGGATCAGTTTACATTAAACCATATATTTTGAACATGTTTTACACATTTTATATTTCGTGAACTTCATTTTTAAGATGTTAAAAATTTGATTTTTGAAAATAGAAATATTGCTAAGAAACTGGATTAAAATGTAATAAGGTTTTGCAACGATCCAATTCTCAATGTCTTTTTCTTGAACCTTCATAATCGAATCAATTAAAGTGCGTATAAATCATGCAGAATCACTCTACATCTATAGTTTAAGGGAAATGTCAACAAATGTGTTCAACTGCTCACACTGAATTGTATGGAACCCTTATCCAAAATATTTATATGTATGGAATGAATTGGATAGCGCTCTGTATAAACTCTATGGTTGCACCAATCAATTTTGACGTTGACTTTGACCCATGGAATTAGTAGGTACTCCGTACAACGTAATGCTTGTTACGTAAATCCATGTTTTGACCTGCTCGCCGCTGGCATTTAAACAAAATGGCGTACTATGCATTTTTACTAATTTGCGCAGGTTAGATGAAACCCACTCTTAGGTTCGTTCGTTATTGACTAGGGTAAGCCGTGATAATGGGAAGTGATTGTATATATTTTGATACTTTTGATGATAAATATGTTGATACTATTAAAATAGTGACGTACCCTTTATAGAGGAGCTCTTGAAGAATTGTATATTTTCTCAATTTTCCAATGGTTTACAGCACGCTGCAATTGCTTTGTTGATTACGATAAAATCTCTCTGAAATACGCTTGCGGCAAGATGGAGAATGAACTCCTATAAAACTTTTATTTTTTTCTGCTCAAGTTAAATTTAAACTCAACAACCTTTGACTTGTGAAACCCGTAGTAGATTATAGCGTAAATAGTTTATCAGTCTTGGTTTATTACTGAACTGTAAACGAACGTTACCGTTGCCGTAATCAAAAATACACTTGAACTTGAATAAGAAACTTGCAACCGAAACCTTTATAACAATGCCGGAATTATTCAAGCTCAATTAAGATCCAGATGAAACCCGATTGGGTTGCTTACACAGGCATGTGTCAGATCAGCGCTCCACATCGTGAGCCAGCAACGAGAGCATTTGTCGCGGGCACCGTGCTCGAGAGCCGATCCGAAAACGATTTATCTAATGCGAGCCTTATGTCAAGAGGAATAGAGGATACTACTTACACTCTTATCTCTCCACTATGTAGTACTATCCGGTAAATTGTTCGCAAAGCTTTGTGCTCTTCAAGATTTTCCGGAATAACATTTTTTAAAATCCTAACTGATAAAATATTTCTAATTTTTAAAGTCCTTATTTATATTTACTTAGGTATATCTGTTTTGATATATTTTGAACTTTCAGTTAAGTCCAAAACTAAGTACTTACATGTTTAAATACTTACAAAGAAGCATTTTCTCGTTGTACTTAAGGAATTTTCTTTTGAAACAAAAATTTTTCAACGTTATTTGTATGTAACTTCAACAGCTTATGCCAGATAACTTATTGTGAAACAAGCAAACTTTTATAATAATATTCTATTAAAGAACATTTTTTATACCGTTTCATGTAACAAAGTTGAAGGTCAAAATCACTTTGAATGTTTCTACGTACGTGTGTATCAGTAGGATCTTCATTTTGTACCTAATGTTATGTCGAATAACAATTATTAAAAGCTAGTGTAGAAATGAGTAAACATATAAGTAATACAATAAAATTAACTGAAATTAAATGATATAATTATAAAAACAATAATCTGAACAATCTAAATTTTTATTGTATATTATTATAATTTACATGAAAATATTTAATCAATACATATAATAAAACAGTAAAAGAAGTATTTCTGTACATTGAAGATATTTAAATAAAAAAAAATTGAGATCGACAGAGAATCAGTAATAGAATAAGTAATAATAATAAAAAAGTCTGTCAGTTTTTCTGTCTGCAAACGCCAATCTCTGGATCTAGTGGACGGATTTTAATGAAACATTTTTGTTGTATAGCTATAAAGCCTGGTCAAAAATTAATAAATTATACCATATATGGGTATAATTAATTTTGGAAACTGGAACAGCTCTAGCAGAACCCATAAAGACCAGCTAAACTGTAGGAAATATAGAAAAGTAACCTTAACAAAAATTATTCGCCCTGATGAGCATTTTCTGATGACGTATAAAATTCGAAGATACAGTACACCTGATGATGAACTCCAACAGACCCGCTACACTATAACTGATATAACAAAAGCGCCTTAACAAAAGTTGATCAGCCTGATGAGCATTTTTAACATAGGTAGGTATTTATAAAACGACTTCTTTGGTCCAAGGTTTTAACCATGATTCACAAATATCTTGAGACTCTCAAAAATCTATTTTATTCCCCATGTCTTCTTTGCCGCGAGAAACAGCTCTTCTATAATATACTTATATGAAAATGACGTCTTAGTAAAAGTTAACCAATCTGATAAGCATTTTCTGTCTTAGCATAAATTGTTCATCTTGAGGGGCGTATTAAAGTAGAAGATTTAGAACATTTCTAAAACGGAAGTTCTGTAATAAATTTAATCTTATATTTACCCTATACTATTATAACATACCTAAGCTGGGAGTAACAGTTAAGAGTTAGAGATAGAGTAACAGTTTGGGCTAAGTTTCAATGACGACGGAAGGTATTCATTGAAAACTTGCCTGAACTGGCTAAAACTCCCATTTATGTATAGAATATGCCTTCGGGCTTATGTTATTTTGTATGGTTACTTATTTCATATCCAGTTTATCTTTGTGACACGGCAGCCTACCCGGTAACGCAGGGGAGCAGTCACTTAGGTTTTAATGGCAAAGAAAATGTTTTAAATTGTGTAACCATGCCCATTATTGCCCATTAATAAGTGTTTCAGATTTTTCTGTAACTTAACCCTCAACCCTTTTAAAAGGAGGGTGAACAATTTTTAAGTTAAAAACTGAAAATTGGAAAACATACTTTTCATCATTTTTCTCAAAGAATGACCGAGATTTTACTATGAAACTCACGCGGGCAAAGCCGCGGGCAATAGCTAGTTTATAATAACCGAGAATAGGAGTTTATAATAACCGAAAATACCTATAATATCTAAAGAAATAGTTGATTACAAATAATAATAAAACGTGGGTAAACTATGAAAAAATAAAGAAGAACTTAGAACGGAAATAACACGAAAACGAAGCTTTGCAATGTTTCATCCCTAATTTTCGTTCACATTTTGTAACAGAGTTCTAAAAATAGGTGCCTTTACACATTTACTTCATGAATTTCTGAAGCGACGGCGGGAATCGATACAACAAAAACTTTTGCACAAGTGTTATCTCGAAAGCTGCCATCGAAAGGGTTCCATTTCTATTATTTCTTTACTGTTTTGGATTCAGAAGAGACAGTAACAGGGATATAATTAGCGAGAAATCATTGCAAAATTCGAATACAAATATGTTGATGTTGACTACAAACATGTTTAGTAATCAGAATAGTATTTAAATCACTTACTGAAATAGGTTTAAATTTTACTGGTATAGCTTTTATGTATGAAATTAAGGTTTCCTTTCAAAATGTCGTTATATTCGCAAAAAAAATCTCAAATAAAACTTTATACGTAAGATCCTACAAGTGTATGATGGCCTTAATTCTATTTTGTATTGTAACTGTCTTACGCCGCTGATTGTGATAGAATGCACGTCTGAGACTGTAACTATTTGAAATAAAGAAATGAATAAAACGCGTGAAATCAATCAAGTGCCGACCCATATGTCTGTGAAAGTATCGATACATCTTGTCTTGGCTACGCTTCACGATTGATAGCCTTGGTTCTGACCTGGGACCTTACTCCAAAGTTTAACCTATAGTACGCGGAGCTGGGAACTTACAATGTCAAGTTAAATTTAGCATCACGATTTACTGACTAACAGTCAAAATAACCTATTGAGTTTGAATATATAGATATTGGTACTGATTGACGATCTTGAACGGCACCAATTTTAAAAGTTTGGTTCAGTAATTTTTTCATTTTCGAAAGTACGTAGTTTGTCCGTAACATCAAATTAAGTATACAGATTTAATACCATATATTGGTATATATTATTATTTAGTAAGTACATAATATTTTTCTACGTGTCCCTAAATGGCTAAACGGCTTATTATAATTAATGTCATTACAACATTTCATTATGAATGCTTTAATTTGTGATTTTTATCGTTTCCAAATAAGATGATTTTCAAAAATAAATTAATTTATTTTGACGATACAAATGATAACAACTACAAATATCCACTATGAAATGTGATCGTAAAGCTTAATATTTGTTATAATGCAATACCGAACAAGGTGTGTAAATTGTTAAAAAATATGTAATATTTTAATAGAACATATACCACAAGTAACACGCTGTACCCACTGTAACCTTAACACGTAAATTGTTGTCAGTAAAAAATAAATAATCATGTATTTTCCTACGATTTGAATATAACTTTTCAAATTTTGACACCAGCTATGTATAAATTAGAATATTCAATATAAAATTAATTAAAAGTTCGTATATCAGACTGTAGCTTAATCTTGATGCTAATTCTCCGATATTGCGGCTATCAGTCATCGGCAGTCATAAAGTATGTACACGGGTGTGCCCGTGGAAACCATGCTTCGTGGAAACTTACAAATCATAAGTAAAGAAGCGAAAAATATGAATTGTAAAGTACATCACATTATTTTGTATAAAGTCTCTGTATGTTTTTTTGGATATTTTTGGCGTCTACCCTAGAATAGGATCACTCATTATCCACCTGTGATTTTATAACCGCCTACCTGACGACAACTCTCTTTGGGAATGCTGTATGTATCTCAATCACCTCATAATATATAAAGGAGAACGCACACCACAAAAATAGGTCATATTACTAGTAACTCCTGTCATATGTCAGACAAGACAATGATTTATTTGCAAAAACATGAGTTTACATTTTTGACAATGTGGTGTTAAAAGAAAAACTTAAGCCTATATGTTTCATCGTCCACGGGTACCTGTGCAAATTTAAATGGAGAGTATGCTATCGTCCCACAAAACAAAGTCGTTTAAATAAAAGTACCTAACGTACGCAGATAGATAAGACGTATATGGTACATAAAAAATACTAGGTATATCGGTACGTATCGTACACTGGTTATTAATAATATGAATTGTGTCGTAAAACACCATATTTGTTAATGAACTCAACAGCGAGTTGTCGCGAATATTTCATATTTCATAATAAGAAAGAGCCATTAGGCACATGTGTCGTTTGCGAAATGATTTCTTGCTGAGATCCACCGTCTCCAGACAATTTTGCTGATGACGAATTCAAACTTGAATAATAATTTACGTGTTTTAAGGTTAATTTATATTTGGGTACTGAAAACAGGATAATATTATGTCAGCATACGGCAACTGTTATCAGCAAATCGAAAGATACCTACCCTAAACAATGTTTAGAAAAGTCCGGAAACCGAATCATCGGCACCAATCTCAAATATTTTTTTACAAAGAATCATTATTATCTATATTAATTTGGAGAACTATTGATACATAAAAAACTAGTTTCGACAGTTCAAAAGTTTCGGCTGTTATTTATTGATTGTCTCCACAGTTTCGTGGAGTCTACTTTAAAAAGTTATTATCACATTCAGACTGTGTACTTTTATTACAATTTTTTCAAAGTTGTCATAACAATTGATTGATTTGATAAAATTGTTTGAACAGATAAGGCTCAATTTTCATTGGGTTAATCGGAAATTCATTAGATTCTTGAGAAGGTCCTTTGTATTTTATATCTTGCTAAACGGTTAGACAAAACTTGAAAAAGTACTTCTATGATACCGTCAGAGAAATCTAATTAAAAATAAACAAATGTCCAAGCTAATAAGGAAAGTAAATATAAATTTCTAAGCTAATAAGGAAAGTAAGTAAATATTTATTTTTCTTTCGTTTTCATTCCCTGATATTTAGTCACAATACTTTGTTCATTGTAACTAGATATTTGAACTACATCTACGTATTAGATACAATAATTTCTAAAAGTAATGTACCTATATCGTAGGATCCCCGTAAGCATCAAAAGAGAAAAGTCAAATGCAAATGGAGGAAGAACAAAAATATATGAAATTAGAAACAGTTTAAGTAAGATGTTTTAAAATATTTTTTACTTTATTTTGTTATGGTTAAAGCTGCTTAACAATAATGCCTTTTAGCGCTGAACCTGCTTATCCCCATCTGTAGCATATAATTTTGTGAGATGCCGTAGGAAACTCTAAAAGCCGCTAAGCTATTTCCGGGGAATATTTTATGATCTAATCCCTGTCATCCGACATTCGAGGTCAGGTAGAGATGAACTTTTTGAGCTATCATTGGAATCCGGTGTAATTCTTGGTAACCATTTTGTGAAATTGTAATAGATTTTCCACTTTATGTAAAATCATCGCGATTGAAATCTGTCTACCTGTCTCTGTACGTGTGTTGTTTCGTTTCTGGCACTTTGGACGACATAACCGCAAATTATTTATGCACATACCTATCCGAAAGAAGGTCATTGACCATGACAGTCCTGATCCTATGAGGGATTTGCTGTTTTTAAAATTTTATATGGAACTCTAAAAATTAAGAATCGCAAATCATGATTTAAGTCACATACAAATCTTAGAATACAAAATGAGTCTACTGCAAGTCTGATAAAATTGTTTCAAAGTATGATTCATTGTTTAAAGAGCACCCTTTTAATAACGCAAATAAAGGAAGCGTGAGAATAATACTCGTTATTTTCAGCTTTGGCCAAATATGAATAAAAGATCTACACCGAATAATAAAAATAAAATCTTTACTTATGTCGAAATGAACAATATTATTTTGTGCGTTGACTACATCGTTAAGTAAGTAACACACTAAGGTACCAGAGATGCTAAACAACAGGTTGATTACTTCAAGCTGTTCCATTCATTCCGAGTAATTTTTCCAGGGTTACAAAGTAATTACAAGTAATTACGTTACTAAATTATTATGAATGAATATTCATTAATTTTACATATGTAGAATTAATGAAAAGTAAGTGTTATTTATTATCGGTCAAGTTGCGATTCTAAAATATGTAATCGACATAATATACGTACATCTCAGATAACAGAATACCAGGTGAGAGACAAAACATAATAATATGAATTAGATCATAAAATCTATAAATAAATAGGCGGTTCCTTCAATAATGTGGTTCCTGCACAGCTTCGTGGTTCCCTCCACAATTCCACAACCTCCCGCGGATCTTATATGAGGCTTCGGGTCATATTGACAAGAAAAAATATAACATGTACCTTCGCGCTATAAATAATTTCAAAAATTGAAGACTGTGCAGGATATTATAAAAGAAATGACATAACATTTTTAGTAAGGTATTCTTTATAAAAATTCGCTAACAGGTGTTCCCTTAGTCCTGCACGCGATCTCATTTTCGTTACATGCAAGGTATTCTCAATAGCAGTATGCTAATATTATCTTTGTATACTTCCTCAATCAATACGATGGTGTTATGTATTGTTTCTACATAGTATAGTAACTATACATATCACTATCTAGTCAATTGCGTAAAAATACCCGCTGTAGCTTCGCGATTGCTTAGTTCTTATGTATTACTTACGTATCATTTTTTAAATGTCTATCTACATGATTTTAGGAAATAGTTATCATATAACCGTTTCTCTGATTGATACGTTGCCTTTATGGTTTCGTCATATCTATCCGTCAGTCGGTTCATAAGACCGTGATGTAAGGTTAATACAGGCAGGTACGAATTTTGTGCCAGTCATCAATTTTATTCTGCTTTTGAATCACAGACCTTTTATTTATCATTGTAAGTATTAATGAAGTTTTCGAGTACATATGAATTCTTATTATTAAAAGGTTCAAAATAGAATTGAGGCTTATATGGCAATGATATGTGATAGTGATAGAAAATTGTATATTGAAACAGCCAATATAGTTTTCAAGTACCCTATAGTTGTATTGAGAAATTTTAGCTATACCTCTAGATTATCGCGACATATAAGAAAAGGAGACATTATAGAGTATGATATGAATTAAATGATAAGTTAGAAAAAGCCTAAAGATTGTTGGGCCAAGGTAATCCGAGTGGCCGATAATGATACATTCAATATAGAAGATAAATTGTAATAAATTTATCTTCTTTAAGTAATAATGCTATTGCTAACACTAATGTCAAATATTATTCAAGACGCCAAAATTACAATGAATTTTTCGCATAAATAAAAAAGCGTCCAAAAAATTCTTTATCTAGTAGCTTTATTTATTGGAATTATTTTTTAGACTTCGCTAATAAATAATAAAATATAATGAAAATTGATGGGAACGCTTGTGTACGCGTAGACACGGCGTTAAATTTGGGACATTATCTCGGTAACAAACTGTATCGGGAGCCAGGTGATTATGGTCGACCGCCACAAAGGGAAGATCTTCCCGCCAGGCTAGATGTTGCGCCTGAAGAACCGCACGGCTCCAACGGTGTATGTCGGAGGTTGTATAATATATGCTTCCAATCGAAAACGCACTGTCTATGCGATCTAGGTTTGTTAGCTGTCTATAGTGAGTCGACCGTCATGCCATCTGTCCGTAGTGTCGTGGGTCACTTGTGTGGCTTGTTATTTGTTGCGTTTGGTCGGCTTTTTACATCTGCGGCGTTGTGCAAGTGGCGTGGTAGGTGTCGCCGCAAAACAGTCCCGCCACCGCTTCAATATGAGACAAAATAGTAGAAGTAGTTATTGTAGCCACATACTTGTGAAATACCATTTTAATAGCTATTCCGACCCTGTGAATTACCCATTGAATGGTGTTCCGTGGTTCAGGGCCCAGGTCACGCCACTCGCAGGCGTCGAGATAGTGCGCGCCGCGGCGTTTATGGTTATAGTGGCTAGGCCCCGCCCAACCTAATCGGATTCTAAAATTGGACCGACTATTGACCTCTTTACAGTTCCTCAGATTAGCGGCATTCAATGTTTTGTCGATACTTTTACTTCATCTTCCAATCTTCCAATACGCTGTGCTATTAGCGATATGATAATTTTACTGATTTTTCATCTACTTTCAATTTACAACTACGTTAAATTTTTATCCCCCGTATCGGCTTCGCTCTGGTAAAAACGTGATCTAAACCATTTTCAGGAATCATCTATATATTGATAAAAATCGCATAAAATTCTGTGCAGTATGGTTTTTGAGTTTATCGCGAATAAACAAACGCGACAGAGGCGACTTTGTTTTATATGTAGGATAAAAATTAGATAAATGTTATGTCGTTGTAAGGGAACTATAACATTTTATTGTAATTAATGTCACTTGGATTTTTCTTTGGACTCAAGAGTTATTTTTCATTTCTTTATATGCATGCGTGGATTTAATCTTGAGACGTTTAGCTAACACTAGTACTATCGGGTCCGTATTCAAATTACATGATTTGCAAGCGTGTTCGTAGACAATTATAACGGATATTTGCCTTTAATTGTCGCTTACGAGCGTTTTACGAGGCAAGAAAGGTGGATCACAAATTGAAGGGAATCTTGGGGAACCGATGTTACGGCAGTTTGACGAATTGGGACGTGTTATATGTCAAAAAATAAAATTTTTGATTAAGTACTATTACTATATTTATGTTAAGAATATTTTTATTAATAGGGAGTATTACTGCATATTTATCCCGCCAGAGTACAGCACTTATGTTAGGTACACAAAAGCTTTGCCACCTTTTGCTACGTCGATTTAAACGTTTATTTTAGAGTACTTTATTAATCCTTTTATTATGTAAGTATTCATTTGTGAAAATATGCAACAATGTAGCATATTCGGGTGCCGAAATATTGGGAAATATCGTTTTTCATAAGATAAAAAGACTTCGAAAACTATGATACGCCTCACACTGTAAAGTTTTCGAGACTCGAAGATCTTCAGTGAAAATCAAGTGTGGTCATAGCACAGTTGACCAAATAACCAGCATTTAAATAATGTAGGTGTTTATTTGATTCAGTAGGTATGGTTATTCTACATTTGTAATATAACAATTTTAATTTTATATATACCTATGTCTGGTGTGTTTTCATAAGACTCGCGTGCTGATCTTATTGGTGAACGATATAGTCCATTACATTGCGAACATATAAGGTTATATTGTCAGTATAAGTTATTGCATATATTTCTTCATGTATACCTTACATTACATTTCATGTATGTGACATGAGTCTTACCTCACCTCAGCTCAGCGCAGCTCAGCTCAGCTCAGCTCAGCTCAGCTCAGCTCAGCTCAGCTCAGCTCAGCCCAGCTCAGCTCAGCTCAGCTCAGCTCAGCTCAGCTCAGCCCAGCTCAGCTCAGCTCAGATCAGCTCAGCTCGGCTCGGCTCTGCTCAGCTCAGCTCAGCTCAGCTCAGCTCAGCTCAGCCCAGCTCAGCTCACCTCACCTCACCTCACCTTACCTCACCTCACCTCACCTCACCTGGTAATCTACAGTCCCACAATCTTATGTCTGCAACTAATTGATTGTTGAGAAAGGTTTTTAATTGATTGATTTATTGACGAGAGAGCTTGTTGCAGAGCTTCCCCCGAACGATGAGGCACGGCAGGCGGTCGTCAGGGAGCTGGTCGTCACGGAGGCTCAGTACATTCGGCATCTCATGGCCATCGTAGAGGTATGTCTACTGATTATTTTATAAATATTGGTAATACTAATTTGCCTAAGTAATTAAAGTCACACGCAAATTCTTTTTTGCGTATCGAATATGCGAATCCAATTCGAGAAGAACAATAAGACGTTCAATCAACCCATTGCCGCTGGTTAAGATATCCCTATACTTACAAGGATATAAGACGCCGCTGTAAATGTATCTTTCTGGTATTATTTTTAATGTATATGTCAATTTGTTACAAACCATTAATGACGCCTCCGATCTTAGACAGTGATATCATACAAGTCCACACTGGCAAGTAGTTTCCGTTTTTTTTTCGTTTCCGTTTCCGATTAGACGCACTATTCATTTTCCTTATTTTTGATAAATATTCAATCTCACAAAGAGACTTGTGCTAACCCAACCGCACATAAAAAGGCAATTAAATGAAATTTGAGAAAATATATGATATGTAAATTGTAAACCAAAATAAACGAAAAACTGATCATTATAGCTTTCACTAATACTTTCACTAACTAATCATTATTGCTATTTTCATTATGCCTACTAATTAAACGTAAAAAGAAAATGAAACAATTTAAAACGCTGCGGATATTTGTTGACTTTTCCATTTCTTTTTTGGTATAACCTTACCTGTAGTAGTAAGCAAAACGCTGTAGCTATGGGCTATAGCTATACTTAAGTACTAAGATACGAGGGCCGGCGATTTAATCTATCTTAATGGGGCATAAATTAATTAATTCTTACTTTTGGCACTGAAACTTTGAGTAATCTAATTACCCATCACACTACCACTCCGGTTTCATTTCAGGTAATTTATCTACGGAACCTCTTGTGCGCTCTATTTAAGTACGCTATACAGCTTTATGTAATGGTCTAAGAGATACCGATTAAATACTAAAATGTTATTTCGTAAAGAATTTGAAAAAATAATTTTACAAGATTTTTGGTAAAACTTCACCTTCGACTTCAATCTATCCATCTCTTGTAAAAAAACCCTAATTTCAACGGATTTAAACTGTGCACTGCATTTTATTCAATATTAAATGTACTCATTAAAATTGCGTGGCATGTATTTTGTACAATGAATTTATTTACATTTTAAACGTATTCACAGAGCCTTTGTCTAAAATCTGGCTTTAAAATAAATTTTCGTAATGATATTCATGTTGTAATTTTGATATTGTAAAGTCTAATAATTCTATGACTCGGCTCTCGAATAGTAACATAATTATTGTACTCAATACATTTTCTCCACACCTCACCTATCCTATCTACCTATCCTCTAAATATTGCATTAAGCTGCAGTTTTAGGTGCTGATTTCATAGCGTAAATATCTTTTATTGACATATTTAATAATATTGAATGTAATAGTAATATTGTAGACTATTTATCCAAATTCGTTTTCATTTTATTAGCCACCGAAATTAGAATCCCAACTAATATTATAAATGCGAAAGTAAGTTGGTTTGTTTGTTAACTCTTCGCGCATTATCTACTGGACCGATTGTTATGAAATTTGGTACACAGGTAGAAAATAATGTATAAAATATTTCTAGTGTCAGTGTAAAATACATACATACCTACAGTTTTTACTACTGTGTTGCTTTATATATATTTTCTATGTAATAATATGTACTTTTATATATGTATTATCCTATGTACATTCATGTTGACACAAAAATTCTGGCAAACTTAAATTATAGTAGTAACCTGGTAAATAGTTATATAACTGCTCCGTGGCCTATATGCGGTATGTGGTATATATGCCTCACGTATGCTACATCTACTTCCATCTGAATGTGACTTTAATAGATAAAGTCAAATATACTATATAATATTTAATGATTTTTTTTAGTTACATGCTGCTCCGCGTTCGCCAATACGGCTCCAGGTGCTGTATCTACCCTGACACACACTTTTACCAGTCAATTACGTCCTTATATTTATACAACACTATCTTCACTACATATCCGCTTTGACCGTCTTTCGACGTACATTGTTTGGTTTTAATGTGAATTTTGTATCAATGCAAGTATAAACTAAGTAATGTATGTCCTCTGGACACAATCTTGGCCGATGTCTAGAGAAGCCATAAGATAACGTATCTACAGGTAATTTTAACCATAAAGTAGATGCGTCACCGCGTCCCCTCGCCCTTCAACGAAGGACAGGAAGGTACATACCATATTGATCGATCAACATAATGCTGTACGTACACACAAATCTTGGCCAAATTATTCTTACAAATTATTGATAAGTACTTCATTTTTTTCTATGTTTATATATAGATTGTTTCATTACCATACTTTTATACATAAATAATTATTTAATTATATGTGAGTAGTATCTAAACCAAATTACATTTGTGACAACATTGATTAAAATTTTAAAATAGGCAAAATTACAACCTTAAACCTATCAAAATAATATAAGAAAAATAACATAACATAATAAAGTTACAAATACTAGTTTCTGCCCCGCAAAATGTTCTTGTTACACTTCCAACAAACTTCGACTTTGGTACATACATATATGGAGGATAACTATTGCCAGAATCACCCGAAAAAGGTTAAAGTACAAAAAGAGCTTACGAAATGATACGAAGTCGTGCGCGAAAAACGATATCAGAATTTGAAGCGAGCGATGGTTTTGACGGAGCATAGCGGGATTAGTGGGCTAAAGCACGGAACCAGATTTGTAAGCCCGAAGGGCATGCCCGGGAGGGGATCCCTAATTGATTTTGCACGTCCCAAAAACTATAAATACAAAAAAATATATAAAAACAATTTTAAAATCATACATTTTGATATTTTTATATAGGTTACAATTTCTCAATTCAACAATTTAAAATAGAAATACATAGTTAATTGTCATCTAGTTAATTGTCCATCTACCTCAATGGCACGAAAAATATAATTTGGGTAAGCGATTACTTTTTAAATATTTTTCGATGTTTTATGTATGTAGACTGGATCCGGCCCTCAGTGCGTTCCTAATGGATCCCAACCTTTTCTGGGTGGCATGGTATTCGGGGAAGATAATAAGCCGGTCACGAGTGAGGCGATCTGCGAAATTAATTTTGCTAAACTTCTTCATTGAATAAAGTATTCATATTTAAGATCCCTGTACCTAATTCTCGTTATAAGTCGTTTATTACTAATACGACCACGTATTATAACTAATATTTTTATAACTCCACTGGAGTTAATCTTTTGACTCTTCCGAGACGAATTTTAATATAGATTAAAAAGTTCCAAAAATAATTTGATAGGCATCAATCACGCCGAAATTCAAGTAGGTAATTCTTTGTACTCGTAGGGAAGGGCGGGCACATCCCGTCTGGTACAACCGGTATCGGCGATTTTCTTTACATTACCAGTAATGGCTGATGACACAAAGGAATTTAAAATTATTATCAAATAAATTACAATATTTTATATAATATTTTCAAAAAACTAACCACTGCAAAATCATCGCAACTCACAGGAATACGTGCAATACGTGTGCAGGCATTGAATATTTATGTTAATTCAGTCTCCTGACAGTTATACAATAGTTTCGTCAATCCAATATGATGAATGTTTTATGCAAATTGACTGCATTATGCCATGCAATGTGCCATCAAAATATAGTTTTTGATGTCTCAAAATTTGACCTGCTTATGTATAATTATTTTGGTTCATTTAATCATATATCATTTAATAATCAGTGACAGTGTGTCTTTATCGTGGCACAACTTTGCATGAACCAATAAAATGAAAAGATTCCTAAATCTTGCCATAATTCAATTTTGATCTCATTTTGAAATAACTCAATTAAGTTAGTAGGTAGGGTAGTTGCCCTTTATCTCATTAAGTATCAAACTTAAACTTAATTCTCATTCGCACGAGAGTTAAAAGAGCGTTCGACATGGGCGTTTTATTAACGCTATCAACATTCGTCCAACGCTAGCAAATATACACGGGTCGGATACTAATAATATTCGATGTCGAAGCTTATTTGACACGCGCAGTAAAAGCGATGCACCCGAAACCAGCAGCGTCTTATTCATCACATTTATTTATCCGTAACTGGTACGTAAAGAAGGCTCGTTTCCACCAGGTGTTCATAGCGGCTGCGCACGCGCTCCAAGACGCCGGAAAGCTGCTGGACATCGACACTGGCCAGTTGTTCTCAAACATTCCTGATGTGCTCAATGCCAGCCTCTACTTCTGGGAGGCCACCATCTATCCGATGCTGATTGACGCTACAAAGAAAAAAATGCCGTAAGTGACTTAAAATGACAATAGGTATTAAGCTTTAATTTTGGGTCTGGCCATTTAGCATTTTCAAGTACCTCTTTGACCAAAATACAACTAAGTAGTTTCTTTAAAAAAAAACTTTATATCTCATCTAAAACGTTCAATCCTGCTTATTGTAATGCCAAATGGCTGCCCTACATTTTCAACACAAGCTTATGTTGCCATGGAGTTTTTGTGTTTATTTGTCATTTCCGTTCAGGGAGCTTACCTTTGAAATCAAAAGGTACTCCGGAGTACCTACTATTTCTATGGGCTTACCATCGTCTCTAAATGCGATCCAATTTAGGTCTTAAACTGATCTGTATCGCAAAATCATACCATCATGTTAATTTTTAATTTTAGTGTGATTTTTTCTGATTCCTTAATTTAACTACGTTGCATTTGAATCGTTCGGTAAAGTTGATGATATGCCTGCAGTTGAAGGAATTCAATCAATGTGGATGGATAGGTTCAGTTGCACCAGTTACAAAAACGCATTTTGTCTGAATGTCGCCGGTACTCAAAATTCAAAATTTAACCTGAATACACATAATGTGCATTCTAAAATATTTTTCATTACGATTAGCTGAACAATGAACAAGCGGTGTGGACGAATGAATAAATCGTACCTAATGATACAGTGAATCTCGATCATTATATATATTATGTTTGAACTTACCTTGACCTGACAAATATTATGTTCTGTATACATATAATGCACTAAACGTAATATTTTACGATTAATGCTCGGTAATCGCATGAGATGAAAATACAAAAGTGTATTCTTAAAATACATTTTCGAATATGAACAAAATCTCAAAAGGTTTTTACAATTACGTATCAGAATATCTAAAGATAATAACGCATGTTTTGCCAGTTAAAATCAATAATGTTTTCCATGCCCGCTGAAAATACGTATATATCCATGAAATTACGCATTATATCCATAAAATCCATGAAACTAAATTGTTTTTCACAACATTGTAAAGAATATTCAAAGTTTTGTTATTGTACATATTTTCAAAAAAACATACACAAAATTTTTGTTTCAGATTCAACACAGAGCAGATGTCTCAAGGCTTTTGCCGCTTCCGCGAGCTGTTCAATCCATACGAGAAATATGTTATCGAGCAAACCAAGGTTTTGGACTACCTTCGCTCACTCTCCAACAACACTGAGTTTATGATCTACCTGACCTGGTGTCATGCTCATAAAACATGCAAACGGTAAATCTGTAATTATTTTACTTCTTTTGTTCTAGTCCATCACTTCTGTTACACTAGTTTCCAATAAAATGTCTTATTGCAATCTGATTAATCTACCTGATGTGATTAGCCAACACACAACAAACATAATTTATGCTAAAGAATTAATGCAAAATTCATTGATGCTATCAAACAGATATCATCAATATATTTTGGTACAGGTAGACTATCAGATACTTTATCAGCAAACGGTGAAACAGACCCTAAGACTTACATTTCGCGACTTGAATATAACGACCAATTCAACATAAAACCAGAACAGGGTGCAGACTGGTAGCCGATTTTTTAGGAGTGTTAATATTAAGTTACTTTGATATAGGATTAAGGTTACCCATATCTTTAACGATTTTTATCTTTATTTTCAACTGTAAATCTTGTGATATGGTGTCTTTTGATATGAATAAATGTTTTACATATTTTTCTACCATTTCGTTTCGTATTTTGCACCACACACAAGTCAACAAAAACTTTCTTATAAAAATATATATAATATCTCTATTGATACTCGCACCAAATACTGCAATGGCAGTGCTTAACGTTGATTCTTGTAACAATCAGTTGTAGATACTTATTAGTTACATAGCTAATGCCCGCGACTTCGTTCACGTAGCCGAACCATTTTTGGTAAGGATTCAAAATTATTACAGAGAAAATAACATAAGCCCGAAGGCATATTCTATAACTAAATGAGAGTTTTAGTCAGTTCAGGCAAACGTGAAATGCTACTTTGCCAGCCGAACAACCAAATTATTGGTCATCGCCGAATATTAACTTGTTTCCTACAAGTACTCGTATGTGGATTTCTTCTAAGTTAGATGGTTTTCAGGCTGCAACTTTCGGACATCTTAGTGAAGCCTATGCAGCGCCTGACGAAATACAGCTTGATCCTGCGCAGGATTATCGCACATACGGACTACGAGCCCGAACGCACGTCGCTTATGGCTATGGTATGGTGTGGGTGGCTTAGATGCGAGCGCCCAGTAGATTTCGGCGCGTGGTTCCAATTCTAAAAAAGGATTACTCCTTTTCAATCTTAGGGAGATTCGGGTAATAAGATAAGGGATAATAAAAATCCTTGACAGCGGATCGGATAGACACAAGTGCATTCCCAAAGAAGGTTGATATCGGTAGTAAAATAACATTTTAATGCTAAATAATTTATAATTAATGAAAATATAAAAAATATAAACAGAATCAGTTATTGGACTGATTCTATTTATATTTTATATATTTTCATAAGTTCTGCCTTTGCATGATTTATTACTGGCGTTAGTTTTTTTTTTAATCGATTATTTTTAGCAAGAAAATATTTTTTTATGATTTGAATTTATATACCTAAGTTTAATCGAGGCGCACGCACAACTTTTATAGCTTAATTGTAAAATATAATTTAATACTACTATAGCATAATATTAATGTAGCTCCGGTGCTCCGGTGATCTTATTTGTCTTCAGGAGTCGTTCGCAAAGAATTACGTCTTGGACATCAACCGCTCTATTCGTCAAAAAGAAGAGCTTGAAAAACTGGACGCTCTCGCCAATTCCATCGATCCCTATGAAATTGTAAGTTTTATTCGACGAAATTATGTATTTTAAACCACTAAGTAGACAGTACCTAGTTATTGTTAGCTGTAGACACGGCTTACATAAACTAGAAAACTTTAATAATGATTTAGTGATACAGAGCCAATGCTGAGATATTTCCTAAAAGTATATGAAATGTTTCTGCCCTTGTGTTTGAAATCTAATATTGTTAAAACTTTGGCGGTGAGAAAACATGAAAATTCTGTCTCATCAGCACGCAATTATCCTTAATAAAATCACGCCAGCAGTTCTTGCTATTATGTCACGGGGCTGGAGGACACCACACATCCTACCCTACATGGTCATTTCAGTGAGGCGCAATTCTTTACACCACCATACACAAGAACAACGAGAAACGTTTTTACGGTATTCTCTCCACAATTAATGCAATTTTCAGGCAAAGATGGCTTCTATAGACTATATATATTATTTGATATTTGTGCTTCAAGTTTTATTTAAAAAGTTACACACGTTTATGATTTACGCCAGAGCCTCCTGGGATCAATAGAATTTCAGGCGGTTTACATAAAATGAATTATTTTTAGCCAAAACAATTTGTCGCATACCTAAATCACAATTTTAAGATCTCGTTTTAGGTATTGTATCTTAATGCGATTGTCATAGTAGTACTTAAATTATATTCTTATGCTCACAGGAATTCAAAGATGACGAAATTGACAAATACTTCCGCATGTACGCTCAGTTGCACTTGAAGGCGCCGATGTTGTACTGTGTGCCCACCCACAGCCGTTCCCTCATCTTCCAGGGAGATTTGCGCTTCAAGGATAATATTAATCCCAAGGAGGCAAGGAAAATACAAGTCACTTTAATAAACCTTTTAACTTATATTTTTCTAATTCGAACATACCATCATTTCTACTGGTAGAAAGGGTTTATTGGGTGTCTTCTGAATAACAATTTATCTGATTTTCAAATTTCGCTGGCGCGGGGTTCGGATGCATCCGAAGAATAGAGTTTTGATTTAAATAGATTTGTAACAGTGGATTCAAAAGCTTGGAGTTTAACTCGTTGCTTTCTACATTGAAATTTATATCTTTTCTTCAAACAAAGCTATAAATTTCAATGTATTACTTAATTTGTAGATATGTCTAGTTGGACAGTAGGTATTTGGCGTTTCTATCCTCGAGTATGTAATGATTGCTCGTGCTTAGAACGTTTTTGAATGTAATTGTATTTATTTTTTTATTATTTACATTAAAATTGCATTAAATGAAAACGAGATTTCTGTTTTTAATTGTTACAGTAATTATAATCAATAAATTATGTTTCGAATCCGCCGATACGTACTACAATCATTTGAACCCACTCTTACAAATTATACACTGTTTATTGTTTAATTTGCATCTCGAATTCGTAAATATTGCATTGCGAATGATTTTTTATCAAGTAAATAATTTGTAACTCGTTCACACTCCCGACATTTGTATGTTTTACATTATAATAATATCTGTTATCTTTAATTCTTTAGATAGGTCCTTACCTAAGACCCCTTGGTCTTGAGGTCGTTTTTGTGACCAAGTATTTATATAATACATTCACCGTTATTACGTATTGTTTTGGTTATTGAAATCATGTATGCTTCTAACAGCGCATTATGATATTATGACGCATTGAACATAGATGAACACAGTCCTATACGACACAGCGTGTCACATGTAAAAATATATTTTTCAGATTGAAGTACACGTGGTTCTGCTGACAGACATGATACTGATTTGCAAAAAGCAATCCAAGGGTCTACCATTGAGGTTGATAAGGTATTTTTTCTAATTTTATTCGTTTTCTTCATTACATTTCATAAATTTTAATCTTGCACGCAAATGATATTTTAATAATTTTATTCTGAATTAAATATAATTATAAATAAACTGTCTATGTTCTTACTTTTCACTGTGTAACTACGCTGTGCGAAATTCCATGAATAAACAATTTTTAGGCCTAAATACATGATCGACAAGATTTTCCACTTCCCCCGTTGGCATCGCAACTTGAAGGACGTGGTGGCTATCGTCTTCATCGTGGTGGATGACGTCGGCTCGGCCACCTTCGGTTTCTGCGTCACTGAGTCCACCAGCAGCAAGCCCGTAGACCCCAACATACCACCGGCGCCACTTCGAGTAAGTCAATCTCTAATTCACTGCAGATTAAAGCGCTGGATTGATGTTTTTTATACTATCATTAAAAGGATTCGAGAAGAAATGGCAAGACACAAAAACATGTGGAATAAATTAGGGGAGACTTTTGTCCAGCACCATTATACGGAAAACAAACAGAAAAAAAAATCATAGTCGGTTTTTTTCTGTCACTCCGATGAAGTCTGAAATTTTTATTAAATTAATTTTAAATATTTACGCTTTATCTAGTCACATTTTGGATTGGAGTCAAACAACCAATAGGTAACATTGGCATTTAGAATTAGATAAAATGATACTTGGGAATACACTATTTTAGAAATCAAACAAACACATTCTTATTCTGACATAGGCAATTACTAAAAAAAACCGTGTAAAACGCTTTTTTTTCTGGACCCTGAAGTAAACTTGCGCCAAAGAAATCTTTGTTTCACAAATAATTCTGTTGTTGATATAGCTGTGGGAGCAGAAGGTCAGGGAGGCCAGGCTGTCGTACGACCTGGGAGTGTGGTTCGCCAGGAACCCGTCCCGGGACCTGTCCGAGGTGGAAGTGGACTCCTCGGCAGAGTATGCCGTCAGTGCTGGCAGCGGCCCCAAACCAGTAAGATATTAAAAAAAGATCAAAACTGTACTCATGAATACCTCACTATCTATTTGTGAAAACCGTACTAAAATCCATCTGGTAGATTTTGAATTTATCGCGTTCATGCAGACGTGACAGGGGTTAGTATTAATATGTAAAGATATAATAATATGACTACGATACCCGTTATCATTATAAATATTATAATATCATTTTTCATCATTATTATAATATCCCGTTATCATTATAAATTGCTGGAGTATCGACATTCCTTGTGAATGGATAAGGAGGACATGATTCTCGCAAAGGTCCAATGCACGTTCTGTATGCTTATGTATATATTATATATTTTTTCTCGAAATAATGCATTTTTGAAAACCTTACTGACTCATCCACGATGCCATAAAAATCACCTAATATTATCGTCATCACCATTTCAGTCTGTTTCAACCCACTGATGAGCATAGGGCTCTTTTCGAAGAGTTTTATTATATCTAAGGTATTTTGTGCAGACGTCTGACGATATCAACATAGAACGCGAAGCCCGCGAACGCGTGGCAGCCATGTTGCACCGCAGTATGGGAGCCTCCACCGACTACGATCTCTCCCAGGCGTCGCTCACAACCGACTCCTTTGATTGTAAGTAACACCGTAGATCAACTTCATCCATCCATTCCTTCCTTGCGACCATATTCCGACCATGACCCTCAACCATGAGGATACGACTGATTCATCATGGTTTAGGGTTATGGTCGTTAGGCATTCCACCTAACGACGATGTAATACACAACGACTCTTTTGCAATCTAAAGAATTATTAGAAGTGGTTTGCCTTTTTCATTTCACACACAAGTAGATAAATTATATAATAGAGTACAGCGTCGCAATGTTTTCTTTCGCTGGAAGAAAGTTTAAAATTACAATCACACAAACAACGAATTGGATTTGTATGTTAGCAGACCATCGTAGAATGTGATGATTCAATACCACTCGATAACTCGATAATTTCAATACCACGAGAATAATTATATAATATTTTGTAGGATGCATTGCTTCCAATATAAATATAAGAGGTCATTAGATAAATAACTACACTAAATGACAATGAAGCATGGTTATGCATTTTCATTTTAATGATTTATTTCGTTGGAGGTCTGCCTACGCAAAATGTAATTTCAATGGAAATGTGGGAAAATTTAGTTTGCATGTTATTGTCAAAGAGAGGACACGCCAAATAATGAAAATGAATAAACTGAGTACTTTGTTATTTTTTTCAAAATTATAATAAAAATAAATAATCATTAAATTAAATTAAATTATACTACCACTTCTCCAGCCGCTGCCGGAAAATTTTCCCTAAATACTTCTGTGGCAATAAGTAACGACGCGAGTGAGCATTTACACTCAGCCTTCATATAAATAAAAATATGTCTCTCTTCTTTATTTATCAACTCTCAAAAATGACTGTCGTCGATCTTGTCGAGGTTGCTGGTTTGACAGCATTATGTCTGATCAGTCTTATACTGATCCATATATATACCACTATACATCCTATATTACCTGCTCAATTTCATAAAGTTAAATAATTGTTTTTTCATTACTCCAGTGGCAGTGACATGAGTAGTGACAGCGCGAGTAACCTATAATTACGTACTCGTGCTGCCCACTGCTGCCCACATAGGGCTGAGTGTAAATGTACCTAGGATCTATTAGGTACCTACATGCAAATTTCGGTAATTGGTGTACCTATACCACACTATATCTACGTATCGCACACCTTATTATTAAGGTGCGTTGAAAAAACGCTAGTGCTGCCGAGGCCTAAGAAATCATTTAGGAATTATGACACCGCATTACTTATTATCTTATTCCAAAAAGCACCGTAGTCACCGTACCGAGTTTGAATGTTATTTGCGGCAAATTATATATATTAGGTCATAGCTCCAAAAATGTCGTCGAGCGTAATTTCAACAATTTAGACCTGTCGTGATGCTTACAATGTATGTAATTTAATGTCAAAATAGATCATGAGAAGGTTGTGAGAAGTTCAAATCCCGAATTCAAATTCGGTTTGAGAACAAAATATGAATCACAATTTTGTAAGGTGACAGCAGCAGGGTAATTAAATGATAAATTGAGGTTGGGTATCCACCTAAGCAACCACTGGCACTCGCTTAGATATCGCCTTATCTAAGCAAGAACTGGTCTAGTATCCAATAGGTCTATCGGAAAAATACGAATGAGTTCTCCATCGAAGCTGGTTACGAACAAAGATGATAAAGTATTCGGTTGCGAATGACAGTTCGGACGGTGGCTGAAGGAACTTGTTACACAAGGCAACTAATTATGTTACCTCGCTTACTTAATAGACTTGTAAGTATACACAAGTATACACCCTATAAAAAACCTGCATCTTCGCAGGATTATAACGCGACATCATATACAAAACAGCGTTTGTTCTACGAGTTTTGACATGTCTCACTCCTTTAAGTATATAAAAATAGATTTACAATTTTTATCAACATGTATATTTTATTTTGAGGATTTACAGTATAAATGAATTATCATCAATCATCTTCAATATCAATACATATAATAAAATTGAAGAAAGACCAAATTTGTACATTGGATATATTTTTTAATTCTTCATGGAATATACTTAGTTACTTATATATTGATGACGAAAATATAGTTTTGGAAATTTTTGTCTGTCTGTCTGAACGCGTATCACTCGAAATATACTGGACCGATTTGGTTGAAATTTGGTATGTAGGTACCTTATATAGCGGGTTAACATCTTCGATATATTTCATCCCGGTAAATGGTGAGGTTCCCGTAGGATAATTGAAAAACTAATAATGAATGAAAATGGCTCAGAATCCCGGGTTAACATCTTATAGACATTTCATCCTGGAAAATGAGGGTGCTGTAGGAAAATTAAAATAACAATCCACGGAGTCGATATACTTTAAAATTTTGTAGGAAGGTGTAAATAGAACATAAACTAATTGTTTTTATCGATTAAAGTCTTATAGAGATATAATTAGCATTTTAAATTTAATTTTGTTATAGTTTTGAACATAAAGATCAAAGTGATATACTCGTATATATTCCACTTCCGAAATAAATCACTAGACGGCGTCGCTGAAACTTTTATAATTTTATATCTCTTTGTAATAATATATATATATATATATATATATATATATTATATATATATATATATATATTATTACAAAGAGGTAAGCGTTTGTGAGTTTGTGTATGTTTGAGACTCCGAAGCTACCAAACAGATTTCAAAACTTATTTATTTCACCATTAGAAAGCTAAATGTAGCTTTCTGTTTTTTCTTTCTTTTCGGATAATGATCCGAGATTGCTATAGACATTTTTGTTTGGAAATAAATTAGTATTCAGCCAGATCAATCAACTTGTATAGTAGATCCATAAAAGAGTCTGCGACATAATATTATCTATCTTTTATAATTAAGTATATATAAGGCATTATATATGTAAAAAATATTGTAAATTAAAAGGTCTATTTTTACAATTATTATTACACAAACATATTAATCCTTGTGATTAAAAGTATTGAAAAAGTATTTAGATTATTTCATAATCAAGATATTTTCATGAAGATAAATTTTATCCTTTACAGCACATAAATTGGATTAATAGATTCTGAAATATCGTGAAATAAAAAATACGCACGCCGAATTATTTTAAGTAGGTAAATACTTTTATATTGTTGAACACAAAGAGCGCTCATAGCCCGCGACGAAATCGTAAGGTTTTTACTTGATACTTATGTGCACAAGGTAATTTTATTTATTTTCGTTGTATTCATACAAAAATTATTATCAGTTGTCAGAATGACTTTCTCTGTCTACTTTCTTTCTTTATTAAAACTAAATTTACAATACAATAGAAATTATATTTATGGCCTATAAAAACAGTATTAGTACAAAATAATACAATTGTGCATATATTTGGACCATTGGTAAACAATCTCTTCCAAGCCAGCCTTTGGGTAGTGAGAGAGGATAACAGAAGACGGTGGGTGCATTGTGAGCGCAGTATGTATCAATATATAAGTATATAAAACTCTTCCGTTGCTGAGTGACTGACTGACAAACAACGTGCACCCAAAACTGCTGGGCGGGAAACTGAAATTTGTCATGTAGGTGAGCACTAAGAGAGGTTTTTTGGAAATTCTACTCCGAAGGAAACTTTCATATTTACACTTTTTCACCCCTTTCGGGTGAAAGTGTAAATATGAAAGTTCTACACCGTCGAAGTTAGTGACTTGAAAACGACGCGGGCGAAGTCGCAGGCAAAAGCTAGGTATGGATATTAAATTAAGTATACATATACTATTATTACATTATACTAAGTGACATAAATATTTAATTTCCTTTTTATTGTCCTTAAGTCGCATTCGCGATGCGCATTGAATTTATAATATATTGTTGTATACCAACCTTTGATTTTTTTTATTGGTTGTTTGCGAAGAGTATCCCTACACATCTATTTAAAATAACCTGAATATATTTAAGTCTGAAAAGTAAATGTAGGATAGTAAAGAATTGTCAAAACTTGAAACAAACTTTGTAGTTGTAATGTTAACTACCTATATAGTCCTACCATACCCAGCTGCTGGTGTTTTACGGGTGCTGTGCCTGTCTATAAACAGTAGAATATGGATTTTTGACATTTGACACGAAAGATTCGCCTGGATTCGGTTGGTTTGATTTCCTGGATTGGATTGATTATGGTTCTATTCCTAGGTGCAAGTGGGCCCAAAACATCCGGCGCGCACAGCCTGCGCCACCCCATGCAGCGGAACTCCACCGGTGGTAGCTCCAGAAACTCGCGGCTGTCCAGCTTCCAGCAGTCCACCAGGTAAACTACTTAACGATTTACATTAGGTATAGTTAGTGATGAGCAATACCATAACGTTCAATTCTGCCCTGGAATAAAATATCCATATCCTCTCGTGCATGCCGTACGGTACAACTCTTAATGTTACAGAGTTTTGTCAGCTGATTGATAGGACATCAATATGGGGACATATAGTCAACCACTGACTTAAAACCACTAACTAAAGATATGGTATAGTCGTGTGATTTACATTCCAATGGCGTAATTAGTAACCATTCAATGGTTGTTACAGGACAAACAAGACAGAAACAAAAAAATTGAGAAACTGTAATTATGTCGCCGCGGACTTTGTGTATAATTTAGCATTTAATAATCGCATGCAATTTCGGTTAGGGTTCAGTATTCAAGCAGGCCCTTACGGATCCATTTATTTCTATTTTAAGATGCTTCGTTTGTAATGATATTTATTTTCGAAGACTTTTATAATAATTAGCTTTTAGTCTGGCTATATTATAGTCCACCCAAAGAAGCTTCCAAAACCTCCTGATCAGTAAAGAAAAACTCTACAGAAAATGTTTACTGTGCCAATCTTTTTGTGATCAAATAAGTAGGTACTTTTGTCGAGCATAAGAGAGTAAATAAAAGTTTGAAAAAGTTGTAAAATAATAACCCTTTAGTAAGATCTAGTAGAATCTAATAATAAGATTTTACACAACTCAATGCAATGTTGGGAAAAAATGCAAAAGTTGTGAAGTTCCCTAGTTGGAAGCCGATTTGATTAAAGACAGACAGACAAACATCGGGATAGATAAACTAACAAAAACTTGTAAAAAGCATGACATTTTCGAATCATTCAGCAAATGCTAACCCATTCAAGTGTGTATAAGAGTTACCTAAAAAGCATTTACTAAAAGCTATGACATTTTTGGACAGTGCTGCATCTCACGATGAGCCCGGTCAGCCCGGGGCCGTCCGCGCTCCGGCCAACTACAAGGCTCCTAGCACTGAGCAGGTGGTACCACAAATCACCCAGGAGGAAGGTAAGGTCGATTTTGAATTCATTTTACAATCATCACGCGGCTTCGTGAGAAGAGTAATAACAAAAATTCAGTTAGCGTTGTGATTTATTTGGACATTTTCTTATAATTATAATAATTTCTAATTGTAGAAATAATCCTCAATCAAAACCGCTAACTATTTTCAGTTGTTTACAACTAAAATCCCACTATTTTCAATTAAATTTTGTAACGAAAATTCCATCTTTACAATTCCAAAATTCCAAGAATGCCAGCCTAGTTAGCATATTACATTTTTTAGTTAGCATATTACATTTAGCTACTGACTGTCTGGCAGTGGTTGTTCATGCGTAATGAACCAAAAAACGAATACACGAAACAAACACGGTTGCGGTTAAACCGCGGGTGAAATGCCAAAGGTATTCAGTTTATCGCTACACAAATAGTATCTTGATAAATATAAACTGTTTTTCGACTCATTATGTTATGAACTCGTCTAGGGATTGTTTTTAATAAGTATTATGTTTATATTTTGGACCATTGTTGTGTTTAACCTTACCACAATTTGTGTCGTGAAATGTGTTTATGTATAATACCTGTATAATATTTTAATATTCAAAGATAATATTTAAAAAAAATTAAGATTGTTATTTGTATGTACTAAATATACACGTAATTTTTTTAGGCGCAATCCTCACCATGTATCATCAATCGGGGGTTTCCAATCACTAAAAAAACATCACCTAATGGACGCCCCCTAAAGTTTTAAAAAACCCTTTATATAAATAAACTCAACACAGTTTTAGACATCTCTAGAGAAAGTGAAGAATTCAATGACACAATGGTTAGCGCGCTCGACCTGTGTTAGTGTCGGTTAAGACACTGTCACAATGGTCGGTCATTGGATGGGTGACCAAAAATGTATCTTATTTTGAGCTGCTCCATACATCAGAAGGCACGACAAGCAGTTGGACCTGCTTGTACATGCAGTTGTTAAAACCCACCAATCTAAAATAATCCCGCGTGGTTGGTCCTGGCCCATATTCCTTATCCATCTTATCCATAAGAATGTCCTGTGCACCAGCAGTGGAACGGTTGTTGATGATGATGATGAGAAACCGTATCTACTTTTAGATATGGTTTGAAGCATAGCCAAGCTAATATGTCATGAACAATTCACAGTGGTTAACATTACCGTGAACGTGGTTAGTGAGAGCGAGTCCGAGACCATCGTGCCCGCTCAACAGCCCGCTGTAAGTTTATACTCAAATTGTTTACAAAAAATTATATGATACGTCCTGTCCTCACGGCCAAAGCCTCACGAGCATAGACAAAGAAAATTAAAGATGCCATACTACTTCCCGGCACATCACATAGAAAGCGGCAGATTGAGCATTGAAAAACCGAGCCCACGATGTGGGACAAAATATATTATCGCTTTGTCCCATTGTTTCCCGTGTATTTCTAATATACATTTCTTTTTCTTGTCTAAGCGAAACGAAAGATATAACGAAGTCTATAATTTTCTCTCTCTGTGCTCACGAGGTAATTATCTGCCTCGGCCGGTCATAGGGATATAATGTACTAACGTACCTACAATTTACAATTTACAACGTATTACAATTTTCAAAGTCAACACTTCAGCTTCTTCTATCGATCTGTTCAATTTCAATTACAAAAGCTTATATCAAGTTTGTATTAAAAAAGTTACATCAAAGCATATATTGTACATACTGCTGTAACAAAAGTCAAGGCAGAGAGGTCAACGTTGTTTGCATTTTCATAAAATCGGGAGAAATTTGAGGCCTTAATCTCGCTATTAACAGCAGGTGCGTTTTATTGGCTCATAATAATTTATTTTCCGGATTTATTTGGGATAGCGTCGGTCATGGCGCTGGCTGGCGGTCGATTCGACCCCAATATTTACATTGCTCATTGGAAAAGATTTATCGAATCCTTTTATTGTACACTTAGATGAATCATCGAGTTCAATCACTCGGAAACTTTGCGGAAATATCAATTTTCGAAATGTTTTTATTTCAATTTGTATGAACCTGTTGTTAAGAGAATCTCCACCTTTGTCGCGTTTGACGTAACATTAAGATTATCTGAGTTGTCAAAAACTAAACTTACAATATGACGCTGTGTTAACATATTCGATTCTGTTCCTCACAATTTGTTGGTGCGGAAGATTTCTGGATATGGTTCTATGTTAAATTGGATACAATCTTACTTGAGTTAGTAGTTATTTTTTGTAGTACTCAATGATTTGAGTCAAAGCCACAGGGTATTAACGCCGGAGTTCCACAAGGCTCACACTCGTATGCAGATGATTTAAAAATACTCAAAGTGAAGACTTTGAAGTAGACGCGGATTCTTTACAAAACCTTGAGAAATGGTGTCGTAGTAATGGTCTATCAATCCAAATAAATAATTTTTCATAGACTTCATGCGGAAAACCATAAATAGGATAGGATACACTTATAGAATTCAATATGTTCCGCTGTCAGAATGCTTGACGCACTTTCATGTCACATCGCTATTTTACCCATTAAAAGGATTCAAAAAAGCTTTGAGTAGCACCTTGTTTTTTCCGAGAGCCAGACTAGGGTTATTATGGAATAATAAAAAAGACTCGACAATGTCTAATGATCAGTCTGGAAAAACATCGCAATTTAATAGATTTGTTTTCCTCGCAAAATCTTGAATAGTAAAATTGACTGTTCTGAATTGCTGTCTCAAATTAACTTGAAGGTACCGCACCATTATCCTCATAAAATAATTGCAAGTCTCCTTTATCCGCCACTACGCAAAACCAAAATGGGTCTGAACTCACTAATTCCATGTCTCTGCTACACAATAAAATACGGTTTGGTTTCGTTGATTCTATCTCAAAAAAATGAGACATTCTTAACTTAAATTTGTAGTCATTTTTTAATAATTAATGTAAGTTATTGATATTATGTAATTTTATATTTAGTTATCATCGAATCTTCGATGCTTATTTGGATACCTTGGTGTGTTACATGAATTTCAATGCAAGTGAGGTTTTTCTGTAATGTCCAATTAGCTTTAGGGTACCTGGGTACGGTATGGGGTAAAAAATAAAGCCCTCATGTAATTCGCATCGGCATCGGCACGAGTTCGTATAGTGTGTAGCCGGCTTTAAAGTTTAATTAATCTATGCCCAGTCGTCGTCTCCAAGCAAGCTGACGCCGCGCCTGTCTCCGCACGGGTGCCCGCACGGCTCAACGCACGGCTCTGCGCACGGCTCGCCGCACGGCTCTGGGTATGGCCTGAACCCGGGGGCCCACAGCTCTGCCGGGGGCTCCAACACCCTGCGTGTGCAGCCCCAGGCTATGCCGCTCGTGCACAGCCTCCCGGACCTGACCGTCGTGCCGTCGCCTCCCCGACCTCATCATGCGTACGATTCATTCGATTTAGAAATAGCCGACGAAATTTAAACTTTTCATTTAAAATATATCCATAACTTGATTACCTCTTTCACTTCTCAAAAATTAAGTATTGTACTTTCTATCAAGTTTATATCTTTGGCTATTTCTAACAACATAATGCTTGCTAGCTTTATATACCATACTTCTTAGATTATACAGAAAGGACTTTTATTCATGAGAAAAATATAGAACCAATAAGTTAAGCCTTGCTCCAATGCTGGGAAACAAAGTACTGCAATAAAACAAAAGTTACGCCACTTATTCGCCGCGAATTTTTAAGGAGCTATTTTCTAAGCAAGCAGAAGACGGCGCACAGGTATTGATGATAACTCTTTGTTGCAACATAACTTACAACTGTTACAACTGTCATAATAATTTAAATTAATTAAAGTCCTCTTTGTATATAGATATATATCCTAAATGTACTATATATAAATGTAATATGTACTTATATTTACTTAATAATATAAGTAAACCAACAACGTGCTATACAATTTGTCATCCATCTTTTTTTATATTTTTGTATCATCTATAAATATATTTATTGAGTTACACTTAAATTATGTATGTATAATGTAGTAGTAAACATTTCTATATTAATTACTTGATAAAAAAATAAAATTCTTAGTAAATTAAAATATGCTAAACTCCCTTAATTATACAATCTGAGGGCTTAGTGTGGGTTTGCATTTCATTCTCACCATCGAATCGATTCGCAGTGAGACGCAGCAAACACTTTTCAATTTGGGAAAACAGACCGTTTGTGAAAGTTGACCTATCGGGATAGTAGACCGATTGTACCGGAGGGCCTAGTGCCACATTGTGGTATTGTGACGCAACGACAATCACGACTGGTTCACTGCGTCTCACTTGGAATAGAGTTTTTCATCTTTATCAATATTTACATTGCTATTTATTTATTTACTTTAACATACTTAATCTATTTAATGTTTCTTATATTTCGCCTTCTTTATATCATAAACTTACCGTTTGGAAATTTTGTGTGATATTCAGTGATATAGACAGGGTCATACAAACCGGGAAAACGAACAAACTAATCGAACGGATATTGGTTTTCAGTCGTTTGTATTTTATTTTATCGGATAACAAGCAATGTGAGCACTTATGTCGGAACCATTGATAATTATTGTACATACAGAAGGATAATTATTATGATGTTCTCAGTCAATGTGGAATAAAAATTAAAAAGAAAACTAGGTAGGTAGCCAGGTAGACTATTTCACTTCACTTTCGTTCGCGCCTTCACACAAATATATTTTTACTTGTTTTAGTTAGACTTTAATCCCCTGGTCTTGTTGCCAATGACCACGTAGTATTGATGTCATCAATACTACGTGGTTGCATCATTTTATAATATTTTAATAGTACTTTATTTATTTATAATATTGTATTATTTTGTTGCAGTGTTTGCTTTCACATCATAAAAAGTTTCATTAATTCATATAAGGAATATTGTCCAACTGAAAAATGTACCCTTCGGAGGTGCGGAGTCTTGTAATTAGCATAGCTTTTATATATTGAAACATATGTAAGTTTACTCTATATTTCGCTGTAAAAACCCCGAAAATAAAATAAATAAATAATTTGACTGTTTGAAAAATAAATGACGTAGATACGTTGAAAAATAAAAAGGTGGATATATATTTCCCCTTTGGTTATATAATACGAGTACAATGACAAAAAGGATAAGTATACATTGATAATTTTTAGACAGTTTTTAGAGTAATTATAATTGATACATTTTAAAACTAATAAAACATAGGTCCATCCTAACCACAGATCCTATCGCATGAACCCGTGAGCGGTATCTAAGACAAATTTATTTCAGCGATAATGATAGCAGATAAATTACAATTAATTGGACAAAATATATTTTGTATAAAGACTTAAAATAAACAGCAGCAGTAAATAGAATCAGTTCTAGAAGTACTTTATGCCTAATGCAGAGTAGGTTTTTTTACTTCTTTCAATATATGTATATGTATGTATTGATAGGCTCAACCCGGCGTCAGCCTCGGAGAAGTTGTACCAGTCTCACCAGGAGCTGCTTCACCGCAACCGTCTCTCGGCCCAGCACCATCAGTTCCTGACTCCGGACCACCGCGGCACGAGCTATCCTCCGCCAAGCCCGACCAGGTTTTCATACACTTCTTTATAGTTCAGTATTTCTTTATTACTCAATTTTTATCAGCAGGAAGGCCAGCAGCGAGACTGACAGATGACATAATCAAAGTTACAAGTCGTACATGGATTAGATTTCTTAGTAGTTGTTAAATAATAATTTCTAGTTTTAGAAACTTTTGAACGAGCGTTTTTTCAACAGGGGATCTCTTAAACGGGGTCTGGCATTCTCATACTCGTTTAAAAATCCTCCACTGTCGAAAATGGGCCACGTGAACAGCCAGACTCAAGCCGAAGCTGGCCCCTCCTCCAACCAACAATCTCCTGCTCGGGTAAGAATCTCTTTATTTTTCTTTTTTTTTTGTTTCCGGTAATATTCTCGACACAACAAATTCTTTTATTTTGACGATTCAGTAGTAATTTTAAGTCAGGCGTAGACGTATTTTTACTGTGGTGAAAAGCTTGTCTCATATTTAAAAATATTAAAAATTAATTTCATTTATTTTTTCTTGATTGTACTTCGGCTGTATTGAGAATCAGCTATTTTGATAATCTAATATTTTAAGAATCTGATATCATTCTATTAAAGGCAATGGTCTTATTAGAGTACACAATTTAACCAGTTTTCATAATTATGATAATTACCTATTCAACTACCATGCCTAGTAACTATATGAGCAAGAATTAATTCCAATATTCCGCAGTCACCCAGCCCAATGGCCTCGACATCTCCTGTAGCCGGCCCGAGCACAGAGAAGACGGACAAAATTGAGAAATCCGAAAAAAGTGACAAGAAGAAGCACTTCAGCAGCAGGTGAGAGAGAACGAAGATAAACCACTTAATATGGTGGAATAAACCACTTAAATTTTTCTTAAAATAAAATCGGCTCTTAAAGTAAAATCGTTTTTTAATGTTGAGTGTGGTGGTAGTTCATTACCAAGTCTCAGCTAGTCAAATTTAGAATATAACTATAGTAATTTTAGGAAAATAACTCGCAGAACTGCTTACTGTACTGTGTGGACATTGAAATATACCAAATAGTTACTTTCTGCTACGATCACAGTGGAACAATGCACTGAGTACAGAGATTAGGATCTTGTAGTAAGTAATCTTCTATGGACAAGGGAAATAAAATGGCGAATAGCGAGTTATTGGTGAGATTATGGACGGGAAAATTAATAGTAACTCAACGATCTTCGTTTATAGATAATCTCATGAACCACGGTGCAATTTAGACTGAATTCAGGATGTCGCATCCAGAGTTTCATACATCTAAACTTTTTTGACTATAAGCAAATAGAACAGAATTTATGTTACATGGCGTTTACGTAACAATGATAAACCTAATTGAATGTAAACATTTGATTATATATTTGAATTTGTAGATCTTTGCCAAAACTTAAGAGATACCCTGATTTTATTGTTTAAAGTAACCCGTCGGATCCTCGCATTCCATTTTGCATAGCTACCCAGTTATTAGTTTTGTTTCGGAGTATCACCTTCGATCTACTTTTTTCCATTACACACAACCTAATAACTAAGCAGTTCGTTTGATTGAAACAATCCCTTAATATGTTTCATCATTCGGTTTAGTGGAAATCTTCGTTTCGAAATAGGTGAAAATCTAGATTTTCAAAGTTTATTTCAAATGTATTTGCATGACAGGGCCACGTCTTCTGCTTGCTCTCTCAGTAACCTTTTTGTTAATCTTCTGCTCTATTCAATTTCGATATATCTACCTTATTTTCTCACGAGTGTCCTCAAAATAATCCATACTTCATTCATTATAGTTTTACTGAATTTCTAAACTACCCGTTTATCCAATTGGACGCAGCTGACGTTCACTGCGCTCATTACGCTCATTTAGGTGGGTTGCTATCCTATTTCCTAATTATTTTTTGTAGTAACTATTGCATCAAACACACATTAATATTGTCAAAGATTATCCGACATAATGCAACCTATATGATAGCTTTCAATTTACATTCTTGTGTCATAAAAAATTACATATCATTATCATATCAAGTTTCTCGTATTTTGTGGCGGTGGCGAATTTTGGATAATGCAGCATTGTCTTCTATTGTATTGTAAATAAAGATTGTGTCTGCAATTAATCCCAACTCCTACCTAAATATCATCTCGAAAAGCGAGCTCATATCACAATACATACTTTAGTTTGCTTAGTATTATCTTGTAGTTTCAGTACCTACCTAGTATCATTTCTTAATTTTTTTATCTTCTAATGAAGCGCACCCACTCCTTTTAATCACCATGGATAATATTTCGTTTATCAATAAATATTAAATTTAAAAACTGTTACGTAAACGCGTTTATATACTAGGTACAATCTTGCAACGTCTCTCAAATTTAATAATACTCTTAAGAATCATCAACACTTTCATTTATTACTTTTGCTAACTATAAGTAAAAAACACTATACTATACTAACACACACGTATTAAAATAATTTGGGACGAAACGCAGACGATATATAGATTTTTCATAGTTGGCTTTCGTCCCATGGTGCTTAATCTAAAAAGCAAAATATATTTGAGAAACATTGCAATAGTGTGCGGATGTCCAATTTAACAATAAATAGGTAAAAAGGTAAATTGTAATATGACTTTCACTCGTTTGTCAGCTCTTTCTTCAGCTCGGGAGGGTGGCACTCCAAATTAGAAGGATGACAATTAAAGGGCTGGCGGATGATGACTTTTACAAGGCAAGATTATTACCTACCCGCAGTTACCTTTAGCTGTATCTGTTTAGGACATTATCGGATGTGTTTTGTATTATATTTTTAATTACCATTAGAAATTTTATGGCATAAGATGCAATGTATGTCTGTAGGCATTATCATTTGTAAACATGGCATTTGTAGGCACATACTCACTGCACGTGTTATTGGTATGTGTTCATATTCATGAAGTGACCGTGGTTGATACTTAGATAATTAATACCTACCTTTTTGCATGTATGTAGATCGTAAAGATTTAGGCAAAATTTGTCGACACTAGGCACCTGAAAGCAAACTGAAACTGGTTTATTGCACTGTTTGTCTTATTGCATGGTAAATAGTATCTGCCACAACCATGTACTATTGGCCTTTCTCCTAACTAATAACTTTTCTTCAACGTTTACTTATTAGATAGACGATGTGATACAATGTGATGTGATATAATCTTTCGAAAATTAAGTAGAGGTATCAGCATGAACCACAGGCCCTAGATAGATAGTTCATTATGTTGTGTGTAATCTTCATAAAGTTATTGAAGATAAAGAGGTATAGCGTATTAGATGTGCAAACGAGCCTACCGAAACATGCTTCGCTTTATAGAAAAGTGTATTTTTTTTAACAATTAGCTAATAATAATTCATAATCGCAGGAACAAGAGTGGCGGTTCGCGCAGCCCCAATCGAAAGGACAAAGAAAACAAGGGTGAAAAGGATGATGATAAGGGAAACAAAGGGGCAAAAGAAGACAAAAAGGATAAAAAAGAAAAGGGAGATAAAGGCGGCAAGAATGATAAAGATGACAAGAAAGAGAAGGCCGATAAAGGAGGAAAGAATAAGGAAGAGAAAAAAGACAAAGGGGACAAGTCAGACAGTCGGGACAATGATGACTGACGACAGCGACGATCGCGGGCATGAACCTTATCCAGACGAAGGGTAAATCTACGAAGGCTTTATCTATGGTGCTTCTAGTTTGGATCAGCCTTACCCCGCGGGCCAAAAATTTAAAATATTTTGGTGTACAAGTATATTTACGGCGATCCAGACAAGATTTGTGATGAACTGTGGACGATGTATTATGAGTGGTGCAATATTCAACATGTTGATGTTTAGACATTTTAATTGTTATTTCAAATACTTACCTATTTAGATTTTATGCAGATCAACAGTACCTAGAAACGATAACAAATATTAAAATATATATTTACAGCGTGCATTAAAAAACTCAATTCGATTGATGTTCAAAAACAATTTAACGTTGCTAATTAAAAATATATTGTTAGTGTTTCGTAAAGTATTGATAAAGAGTTAGTTATTTTCAAACTATCAATAGTTTGAAACCGCTCACACATGTTTTCAATAGATATGTTACTATGTGTTAGATGAATCGAAATTTATTACGAATAGAATTAAGTAGGTACTAATCAAAATAAATGTTTGACATTATGGCAACTCTAAGTAGACTTCTGAAAAGTAGATACTGCTTTAATTTCTAAGGAGCTCAGAGCTGCAATTGTTTAGGTATAAAGTACTGAATCGTGATGGAATGCCTTCGCACGGAATCTGTTAGTTTCTATTCTATATCTAGCGGTCTACTGCAAGCCTTTTATACCAAAGTTTCTAGAGTTGTAATGAATAAGTTTTAGATATATAATGTAGTTATTGGATCGATGTTTAAGTAGATATGTAGTTTACTGAAAGTCATTTGAATTATTAATTTGAAATAGACAATTATTAATGTATACCTAATTGTTAGATCATATTTGTAATATCAACTGCATCCTGTCCCTTGTAATTTGACTTCCCTTGCAACTCAAAGAGTCCCAGTTTTAATAAAAGATATTTGAAAAGGTATGAAATGGTCTATCTATTTTATACCTTTCCAAATGCATGTATCCAAATGGATATTTTTAGTTGATGCCGATACTATAAACATATCCTAAAACCAGTTTATACAATTCTATGTAAGTAAACTTGTTCAAGATAATTATTATATGAATTCTTCTAAATAAGAACTGTATATTTGATATTTGTGGTGATATACACTATATATACACTCACTTTTGCCACTAGATATATCCCGTCTACTGTTGATTTATCTTGGAGACATAAAAGTTAGTGACTGGCGATTTTTCTTAGAAAGAAAAATAAAATATTTTCGCAGAGTATACCTACGATAAATATAGGTAAATGAATTAGACTAGGTAGCTAAGTAACATAAGACGCAATTCATCGTCAATATTTTACGATAAATTACTTATTATATTGAACATTGAATTGAATATTTATGTTAATTTCTATTTACGATTAGGGTATTTTAATGCCCATAGCACTATTTAATAATGAAGGCTGAAAAGCCGTAAACTTGCTTTAGCTCAAAATAGAAGAATAGCGATTTATGATATTATGTAAGGCGTGTGGTTCCCGCCTTAGAATAGGACCTCTCCATATCCTCCTGTGGATGTCGTACGACTAAAGGATAAGTAGTCTAAACAACTGATAGACAACAACAGCATACCCAAAGAGGGTTGATGTCAGGCAGGCGGCCGGTCGTAAAATCTTCGCCAAATCTTCAAGAATGACTGGTTAATTTTTACGCGGGTCCTGGGCTTTTGAAGACCGGGCACACGTGAGATTGAGAGAGAGTAAAATATGTAGCGATTTTTGATAAAAACCGAACTGATAAGTAGGAGGTACTCTCGGCGTAGCTTTGAGCATGCGATTGATCGGAATAAGCGGGACTAGTTAGCAGAGACAAATGTCGGTTGCATATGTGACAGGCAAACTTTGAAATCTCGTAACTACTTATAACATTTAAGTATTTAAACTCTGTTTTTTCTCACAAGTTTTGAGGTACATAAACCAAGCCGTGTAAACAGTTTTATTTTTATTTTAAATCAATATTTATTAAAATAGGCTTTTTAGAAAATTCCGTAGGTATTTACTTTACATCAGAAGATAGGTATTTATATTTATATTTCAGATGATAGATATTTATATTTGTATTACTTACTACTATATAGATACTAAGTACTTAATATTTGATTCCTTTAAGAGAATAAGAACTGTGAATGTTGTTTACATGTTAGGACTCGTAAGAAAAAAATAAATGTACCTACAGTAATTGTTCAATGTTTAATACCTACTTAAAGAGCGTCCATAAATTACGTGAGCCGTTCAAGTTGGGAGTGGAGTAGAGAGACTACCACGTGGTTTTGCGGAGCATTCTTCTTTTGGAAATAAAAAATGGAAATATAATTTTTGTTTTCCTAATATCCGTATAGATGTGCGATAATAGTCAGTGGGTAAAACATGGTTTCTCACTAAAATATGGTCAAACGCTAAAAAGGTGCATCTGTATATTACTTTTTCTTTTAAAAAATTCAACGTAATTATACCTGAAACATATTTTGAAATAACGTGAGATTGAGGGATTCCCATCCCTTAATGTCATGAAGAGATGAATAGTATTTCACTATCCTTATCAGAGAGGGAGAGATAGAATTTTTTAAATTGTTATATGTAATTTGGACGCCTCTTACTACAATAGATCAGTAAATGTTTGATGTTTACCATGTGTATATGTCTAAACTCGTAAAGTAAGTATACGTTCCTTTGTCTTAGTGTAATCATGAAAACCTAATTAAGGCCACCTTCCCTGAAACGATCTGTTTTGTGTTTGTAGGAATTAAACGTGTACTATGTAGTATAGGTACCTAGTTCATTATCTATTTTAGGGCTCAAAACATGGTAGTATACACTTGCCTATTACCTATTTCGAACGAATAATGAATAAAAACAAAGTTTTCAGATTTTTTCTTCAAGTCAGTACATTATCTATCATATACGTACATTTCAAATAAAATAATAATATGAAGAGAGAGACAATCCCTACCCTAGCTACGCCTGTGATAGCAAGAATTATAAATTTACATCTAGATAGGTACATACTCCATACCCACACAATCTTAGAGAATTACAGTTTTGACAACATGTCGCTTGTTGACCATCGGAAATTGCAATTTTGCAAACGGCACAAGTTTATCGCAAATTTTTCATTTTAGAATCCAGACTGTCACATCATGGCCAGATAAGGTAGTTTCAAAATCTTTCTTTACTTTGTTTCAGACGAACGCGGCCTTAATAGGCAGTTAGTTTCATCCACGACATTATCAATCGTCATCATAAACAGTTTTAGGTATACCTAATAGGTAATTAGGTATATATTTATTCACATTGTTTGGAAATAATACCCTAAAATGCATGTTGATTCCAATCGTCAACATACTTTTAGGTAGGTGCCTACTTGGAAAAAAGTGGTCATTCTTTCAAAAAAATATTAAAAGGTCATCTCGCCTTCTAGCACTTGGTCTGCCTGTAGGTACCTCTCCGGCTCTCAAGTAACCAAAAATAAAAGTCTACCTAAGTACATACCTAAAAAGAAATTTGTGAATTCAACCATAAATTATCTTAGGTATCCCAGGATTTCAACACATTCGCAAATCACGAATTAATATAAGTTATGCAGTAACGATTTACGTACTTTGTTACACAAACTTTAATCCCTTTTGTCAGGCCGATTTTTAGCAATTAGTTATTTATATTATTGTATTATTTAATGCATTATTGGGATAAATGTTAAATATATTTATTTATTAATAATTAGATTCTATTTTTTCATGATGTGACATTTTATTTAATGAAATCATGCATTTAAGGGTTTAATAATACTTATTTAATTAAAACAAAATCTAACGTAGATGTTATCAGTTACATACTCAGAACATTCATATTTCATCAAGCCATAGTTCCATAGTTTCTGCAGATTAATAAAAATTATTCGTGTCAGCGTGTTTTATTTATTTGTGTATACGTATGTGTGCGAGCATGGAAGCTGACAAAAAATTCTTCAGCCATGTACAGTGGCGTCACCCGCTTTTGAGGCCAAATGCTTTTTTATACAGAGGTTTATTGATACGTATATGCAATATTCAGGTTTGATGAGAAATTCTACCTTATATGGCCGTATTTATGCAAAGAGGAGCCAGGACATGCTATGGCGTAGGTATCTAACCTTTGATATATATTAGCACTTTCAAAGCTATTAAGTACTGCACTCATATAACTTTGCTAAAGCACCCAGGTATTCTAAGTCTAGGTGTATTTGAAGCACCTGAGGTCCCTTATGTCTTAGATCGGATTGATATTTTTTCAAAATCAGTCTTGAAGCACCTACTTTAGCCAAGTTCTTTAAGTGGAATTATACCCTATGCTGATTGACAGGTTGATAAAGCTTGCCTGTTTCGATAAATGGTGTGTGAACACTGGAAATGAAGAAATATTTCCAAATTTTGCCCTCATGAGGGAATAATCTGGAGTATCGCATTGCATCTGCATTTACCTACTCACATCTACCTACCTAGGAAGGGTTGCTTTTGTAAAATAGACACCTGTTCTGAAAAAAATATATATTTGCATAGCATGCAGGTAAAGCTCGCTCGCTTTGTGTGCAGGTCACTGTACCTATAGGTTTTTTAGATGTTTCTTTTTTAGACCAAGAGTCCTGATAATGTGTCCCGAGATGTTCTCACCCCAACCCAAATCTGACAATCTCAACATTTTATAAAAGCATTCGCTACTTGCCTACGTAAGTATTTTATTTTTAGTAGCCTTCTCTAGGTTAGTAATATTTACAATGACCAAAGTCATACATAAGTGGATAACAAATTTATTCACATCATTTATAACATACAAACATTTTTCTCACTTCATTTTTTGCCGCAGCAATTGCCGGATGGCAGTATCTGGTACACTCTGTTCGCTCGATCTTTCGCGAATACCGCCCTACCAGGCGCGGGCAGGCTTCTCTTCAGGCAGGGGGTCCATATGGCAATCAGAAGAACTGCCAAAAGTGCGGCGTAAACCATGTTTACGCTAGGTTTACGCCTTCGCTACGCGGACATAAATAAACCCACATTTGAACATTACTAGTGTTATAGTAGCTCCATCTCTCTTAAAATATGTCACTTAATACAACATTTTAATTTAGTATAACTGTTTGTGTTGCACTACATTTAAATTCTCGAAAAATGTCGATAAATCACATTGACTAATGTCTATGTGACTTCTGACTATAGACAATGACTACAAAAGGATTTCCTATGTAGGTCGAGAGCCGACTCGCTGTCACATCAGTATGACACAATAATATTTTTCCTGACATTCACACTTCATGGTGACTGTCAATAATCAATAGCAATGTGACACAGAATAACCTTAAGAATACTTAGTATTTTTCTTCACATTAACACATGGTGTGATTTTTATTAAACCAATAGGATTATTGAGATTATACGAGGCATCATGTTGGTAGGCTAGAAGCATATGTCGTAGGTAAGGTTCTACTTGAAGGTCGCTACCTCCCTATAAAATTGTAACACTTTGAAACAACGCAAATTCGCATAATACGAGTGTATGCGACAAGGTTCTAAATAAATCACAGTGTTAAATCTAACTTTTTATTTAAATAAGTAATAAAAACATCAAAAAATAGGAAGCACCCTTTCTCTTGTTAAAATATCATTTCAACAATCGAGTATATTCACGTTTAACTTGTGGAAAAATACATTTATAATAAAACATCCAACCACCGATACAGTAATTATTAACAAAAAGGAATGATTACAAGTCACTTGAACCACTTAGAAAAATAAGCAACCCAACGTAATGGAATACACGGGAATGTCATCGCTTAAAGAATATTTTTGTAAAATATTATCACATTTTTTTATTGTATGTGTAAATTGTCATAAAATAATTGTACTTAATTTTAGATTATAAATGGAACTGGTTATATAAATGTGTATGCATACATACAGTGAAATATAACAGGAACCTGTTACATATATAGATATATATGTAACAAGTTCCTGTATAGATAATACAAAACTTCATAATAATACCAAGTATTAGGGTACCTATGAATGATTCTTTAATAACAATTATTAATAATAGCGAAAAAAGATAACAAAAACAAATAATGTAAGTAAATAAAGCATTTCTTTTTTTAAATAATGACAATTTTTGGAGGAAATCCACGTGATAACATGACTTGTGTGCAGCGTTGCGATTATGACGGAACGTCCTGATGACTCCAGAATTTATCTGACTGTTAATCCACGGGACAGGATTAACAGTCAGAAGCAAGAAACAAACAACTTTGGCATAGGTACTATTGCACGAAGGGTAAATCTATAAATTAGGGAATGTAAATTTTCCATAAAATCTAGCCATTACAAATATGAAAAAAACTATTTAACTATATTAATTTTCGTGTTCTCATGTCCCGCTTTTGACGAAATAATCCCGCTTTTTTACTCATTAGGATTGAAAATCTCTGACTTTGACCAAAAATCTGGCAACGCTGGTGGAGTGTATTTAGTTGTTGTAAGTGGAAGCGGACACGTTGCCGCCGTGGCCGGTCCAGTTGGTGTGAACGAAGTCGCCTGGCTTCGTCATCAGCTCGTACGTGTGCGCGCCGAAGTAGTCCCTTTGGGCCTGAAACGTTCAAGAAACAATTTATTTATTTTATATGTTAAATACATAAATTTAAAAAATAACATAAATTATACGCATCTACTGGAGTAAACCGCGTGAAAATCCATGCAGTAGTTTTTGAGTTTATCGCGAACAGATGGACAGACGCAATTTATATATTATATATTTTTCAATTTTATATATATAATATACTTTTCAATTTTATGAATTCAACGGAGTGTTGGGTATTGCGTACTTGCATCATGACATCACGATTTTGGACTCGAATAGAATAAAATCTATAAAAACATACTGGTTCATGTGCCTTTTTGCTCTAATAAAGAAAATGTAAATAACTCGCAACACTATAGCCAAAGGCCAGAAAAGAGAATAGTATGGACATTTAACACACACATAAATTGAGTACACACACATGCGTTACAATTCCGTATAACCGTGCAGCAAAAGTGCTACACGGGAATTAGGTACATGGGCCATAAACCCTATATTCTTTAGGAAAAAGAGTCACCTGTAACAAATTGGCAGGCAAGACATCCGCGCGGTACCCGTCGTAAAAGGCGAGCGCAGAGCAGAAGGCGGGCGCGGGGACACCGACGAGCGCCGCCTGCGCGACCACCTGCCGCAGCGACGCCTGCGCAGAGCTGATGCGCCCGCTGAAGTACGGGTCCAGAAGTAGGTTCGATAGCTGAGGGTTCTTCGTGAACGCGTCCTGAAAAACAACACTTCCTATTATCTGTTACTAACACAAGATTTCGGTAGGTAGTCGTAAAAGTCAGATAACTTTAGGCGGGTTGAATAAAATCTGACACCAATGTTAGCAAGAACACACTCGAAAACTAGATCCATAAAAGCTTGACGACCTCGGTGGCGCAGTGGTAAAGTGCTTACCTCTGAACCGACAGGTCCCGGGTTCGATCCCCGGTCTGGTCATGATGGACAATGATCTTTTTCTGATTGGCCCGGGTCTTGAACCTATCTATATATAATATGTATTTGCTATAAAATATAGTACCGTTGATTTAGTATCCCGTAACACAAGTCTCGAACTTACTCTGACACCAATGTTAGCAATAACACACTCGAAAACCAGACTACCCCTTTTTGGTATATACCCTACGTTGCCCCATACTGGGCAAAGTCTAGGCCATCTTGTTCTTTAACATTTTCAAACGCATGGTAAACCTATTGATCTATAAACATTTAATATAAAAAAATAACTTAATGAATATAAGTAAAAAACGTTTAAGTACAAAAAGACAACGTTAACGAAGTGATCCTCAAGAGGTAAAATAATCGATACAACTTAGGACCAATCAAATGATATTTAATGTAGATACAGAATATTAGAAATAAATATTGCTCTCTCTATCCTGTCCTGCCCTTACGGATAGACTGAGCAATGTTTATTTATCTGCGTATTTTATAGGCATACATCTAATACAATATTGCAGGCTTATACCTAACTAAAATTATATGTTATACTTAGATATGTGACATTTAATTGAGCTGACCTGAATCACCGAAAAACAAAATGCAAATCACGATATATAAAATATCGGCGCATTATCGGATAACCCGCTGTCACTGACATACAGAGGCTATCACAATGTCACAAACGGTCACCACGAGCCCAAACGACTCACGCACCGGCTTCTGGGACAATTACCCATTTTCAGATATCGCTATGATTATGTAAGGAGACATTATGTATACTGAATAATAGGTAAATGATTTATTGGTTGCTAGCTTTTGCCCGCGGCATCACTATTTATAAATATAAAAATACATATACATGCCCGACGGCAAATTATTGTCGTGTGTGAAACGCATGATATTTAAATAATAAATTTAATAAATAAATATCAATTGAATTGATAACTTTATAGCGTCCGCTGTTGACATCGTTCGCATTGACAAGATAGTCCGGCAACCTGATAACGGGGAGACCGAATTTGTTGTCGAAGTAAAATATGCCTACAATTGACGGTATAAAGCTCATATTCAATGAACATAATTAAGCCGGTAGAGCCGGGTGACGAACACCACCGTCACTACTCGATCTAGTGATAATAATACAATATGATACAAGCATGCAGATGTTAAGATTATTATAACGAAGTGGGATTTTCGCATGACGCGAAGCTAATCACCACAATAAAGCAATACGTTTGCTTTCCTACTTAATATAAATGCAAAAGTTTTCGAGGATGTGTAGCAAGCAAAAAGTACTGGACGGTTTGTTATGAATACAATGTAATATACACATAACCTGGATTTACACATAGGGCGAAGTTAGTGACCAATAAACGCACGCAAATCACGCTTAAAGTCCACACGTATAATGCCGACTATTTCACTAACGGCAAACAGTTCGTCAAAATTTGGCGGATTTAGTATGCATTGCTGGTTTCTTTATTTATTGCGGTAAATAAAATTTCAAACTATGCAATGTTCATTCATTCGCGTAGGCATCTATCAGAGTTGATCGATAGTGTGTATACGTAAAGCACATTTAGAGTACTTATGATGAAAATGTACCTTAATATTTCCAAGGAAGACGCTGCGGATGATGCAGCCTCCGCGCCACATCAAAGCTATGCTGCCGTAGTTTAGGTTCCATTTGTTAACCTGTCAAATGTAAAACTAATTAAAATACTAAATAGATATACTGTGCATTGTATTTTAAACTTTAATAGTAAAACATACTCTTTTGATCCATAATTAAAACTATTATTTCCTTTCTCTTGTTTCACAAGAGTTATTTTTACCTGAGTGAATCCGGTCCGCGCTGCTAGTTACACATAAAGATAGTTTGTGGCACTTAACTTTACACCGACTTCCACTCAAGTAGTAAGTTAGCATTTATTTCACTACAAGTAGCCATCCCGGTTTTGCTTGGGTAAAACCATAATAAATAAAAAGTTACCTATGTACTCCTGAACGTTCCATCTATCTATCTAGTAGTTTTTGAGTTTATTCATTACAAAACAAACAAAAACAAACATTATAAAAATACCTTGGCAGCTTCGCGCAGCAGCATGAAGCCTTGCGCGTACGAGATCAGCTTGCTGGCGAACAGAGCCCTGCGCAAGTGTTCCAGGAACTCCTTCTTGTTCCCGGCGAATTTGATCTCGGAGCCGGGGAGACTCTTGCTGGCTTTTAGACGCTCGTCTGTTTTTATTTTTTTAGTTTATTAGTAACTTGAAGTTTTATTAACTTTAAGTAAAGTAAATAATAGAACTTTAAAGTTTGACAAGTTATAATAAACTTTTGTAGGTTCAATCCTCAGTCAGCATCGCGATGGATGGATTTCTCTTCTTTAAATTTTACCAAACTCTGATTTTATAATCAGAATTTGGTTTCAATGCATAGAACACAGGGTGCTACAAAACAATAAAGTGAATGCGAAAATGGTTCATATTAATTTTAAACTTCGCACAATAGTACACAGACCCTATATAATAGTATACTAACATATAATCATCGATAACAAATCTCTGTGGTTTTATCATAATGCATTTTATATATAACATTTTGTATTGTGTTTTTAAATTAAAAGATATAAGTAAATGAAACTTAATATAATAGTTAAAATCAAAGCTACCTTTGAGAGCTGAGAGGCACCTAGCAAACACAGCCTCCCCGATCAGAGTGACCGGCACGCCATACTCCAGTGCAGCAATACCCGTCCATTTGCCAGTGCCCTTCTGCCCGGCTGTGTCGCGGATCTTGGGCAGAAGGTACTTGCCTATGGGAGAAAACAAGTCTCATATTTAATCTCCGTGATATTTGTACAGATGACATTTTTTAAATTACATTATTATAAAAAAGTCCCCCTGTCTGTAGGTCGCGATAAACTTAAAAACTACTATTCTAAAATTACTACAGGACGGTTTTTTGTGCGGTATTAATGATTTGCGAGGAAGGTTTAGGTATTTATTAATTTATTATGGTTTTTCACGAGCGAATCCGGGACGGGGAGCTAGTGTAAAATAAAAGCATGAGGCTTCAAAAAACAATGCGGAAAAAGACAATATAAATCACTGTTATTTTTCATATCGACATGACGATGCCATAACTTCAGATATAGAATGCGATAATAGATAAAACACTTGTTTAATAGTAATTCAGTCTAAGATAAAATTTATCGGACATGACACAACAGTACTTACCATCGTTGTCCTTGAATTTCAAGATATCTCTTGTGATTTCTATTAAAAACGAATCCAATTCCCCTTTGTTCCACTCTTCGAATACTTGCGCCATTTCATTTTGTTCCAAACCTGAGAAAATCAAATAACATTGAAAGGCGGCCAAGAACACTTAAACAAAAAAATACTAATGATCGATATATGCGTTTAGAAACTTGATGTCATAGGCAACATAATTCACAACATTTTCAGATACCAAAACTGTTTCATACAAAACCTTACTCCTACCCGGTTATGCTATAGGCTGGAGTTTGTAAAAGGTACAGTAGATCGGCGCGATATGGGACAAGAGATATTAGCGCTGTCCCGTTTCTCGGTGTGTTTCTCTTATTAGTATGAGCGAAAAAGAAGATTATGAAGATGTTATTTCTATCTACTAAAAAGGTCTATCTTAATTTTAGCATTAAAAAACATCACATTTAGAAATCATTTGGTTACATGTGCACACGTGCTTTTTTCGTTATTCATTATTCTCGTAATTATATTTATAGGTATAATATACAGCCATAGCAAATTTTGTATCTATTATATTTCAAAAAACACGATATTAAACTTACCAAGTATATCCTTCATGACATGGTAGGCTTCGCAGATAAGCTGCATATCTCCATACTCGATGCCATTATGAACCATCTTGACGAAATGTCCCGCACCATCCTCCCCCACCCAGTCGCAGCATGCCTCGCCATTCGCTTTCGCACTTATTGCCTGAGAAATTAAAAATTAAAAACTTTATAATCCCACCTTCATAAGGATACTGAATAAAAACATGAGCCTCCTTAAAATGACAAAATGTATGAATGTACTTTTCCTTTAAACCACATAAAATAAAAATTGTTTTGTTGATAGTTTACAGTACCTCGCATTTTTAGCTTTATTCTATTCGTCTAACTTGTATACTCGTTCAATTTGTGTGAAAGGTCACCTTGAAACTTAGTGCCAACAGACGCAATCTCTTGTCTGTTTTTGGTTGATACCTTCTTTATATAATGCCGTAATCTTACAATGATTTAAATTATTACCGGCCCCCTTAAAACTCGAATTTAAGACATTACTAGTTCTCATACGCGGTTTCATGCGCGTTAATTTCCCACGGGACCAGTACGTACACTAGCCTATGTCCTGCTCCATGTGTACTCCTAGACAAACACACACGCGGCAGAGGACTGTGCTTTATAACATGCATGAATATGGATGTGAGTTTATATTTATGAGTAGTTTCGTTTCTGTGCGTTTTTATCTGATTATGACGCATTGCTTATTTGTTCATTAGAAAGCAGATAGGTATTTAATTGAAATATTATATTTTTATTTGGTCATAATACTAACCTGAAATATGGGTTTAACATGAGGCCAAGCCGCTGGATGGCCCCCAGGCATCAGGGAAGGTCCGTACCGAGCGCCGTCCTCGCCGCCGCTCACCTGCATTGTAAACCCAATGTCATCAATAGAATAACTTAAACAATATTATTACCAGGTAGAGGTTGCTCCAGATAGCTAGTATTTTATAGCTTTGAAATTAGATTTAAATGACAAATACTCAATTAGATCTTGAGACAATTATTGTCTGCATACACACACATGTGTTTTTTGGAGTTAGCCAATAGCACCTGACATACTGCGAGGACATACCTTGCTCCAGACCCATGCATGCATGGGGATTGCGGAATATGTTTTTGAGAAGACAATTTTAGTGAAGAATAGATTTATTTTCATCAGTTTTGGACCATATCCATAATACTCAACCTCTTGATTTTTAGGGTGTATTAACTCAATACCCTGCATAAATTGATTCACCTTCTTCCTTAGGGATGGGGCAATAATAAAACAATGAACACTTACACCCATGCCAATATAATGGATGCCAGTTGGTACAAGCTCCTTGCACCATCTCTGTGTATCCAGATATTGAGAATTACCACCATCTATAATGATATCTCCTTTCTCTAGTAGTGGCACAAGATTTTTTACAAATTCGTCTACTGCAGACCCAGCTAAAAAGAATGACATGTAATATTAAATTTTGAACAATATCAGCAATAACATAATAAATTTACAAATATTGAATCAATATATAAGTATCAAAAATAGAATTTATAAAAGTTCCAAAACTTTAATCATAAAAATTGAAATATAATGAAAATACCAACCTTTTACCAATAACATAACTTTTCTTGGCTTTTTAAGTTTATTTACCATATCTTGTAATGATTTTGCTCCAATAATTTTTGTTCCCTTTGCCTCATTTTTAAGAAACTGATCAACCTTTGGAAGGGAAATGTACATTTAATTTTTAACTTTGTCAATTTTCCATATTGGATTTTCAGGTGTGGTTCAAATTATACATTATCATTTTACTTATATATTCATGGAGTAAACTAATGAAAATTATTATTTTAAGTACAGTGTAGTATAATAACAATATCTCATGGCATGTGGTCATCAACATCAGATAGCCAACAACAGCATTCCCATAGAGATTTGATTGTAAAATCATAGCCAAATCTTAAAAAATAACACATTTATGGCTCCGAATGTAACATGATGATAAGGATTAAAAAGAATAGCACAAAATGAATGGATTCCTAATGTGAAATGAATTTCATATGCTTAACACCCATTAATTTTGTAGTCTTTCATAAGGGTTGAAAAAGTATGGAATATAGGTACCAATTTAATAATTCAATTTAGTTTACCTTTGCAACAGTTCTGTTATATGCACAGACCACAAAACCATGGTCGTCCATGTTCAGAATGAGGTTTTGACCCATAACTGCGAGGCCTATGAGGGCAATATCAGCTTTTTGCCTGAATAATAAACAACAACTTTGTTAATTCTTGATGTTTTTGTCACATAATGCAAAATAAAGCATGTGACACAAGGCACAATGCAAAACATTGCTAAAATTATTCACCTATATGTTGTATGCATGAATGTTTTGCCTACAAATTATGGTAAGTACAACTGTTATTCTTTTCTACATAGGTACTAAAGAAATTCTATAATATTGAGACATATTTTTGTAACATACACATAAAACTGTTTTGGCATTTCATTGTTTTAAGAATTTATTAACACAACAATCTCATTTCTAATTCATATATTTTATTTATTATAATATAAAAAATATATTTTTTTTACGAGTTTAAAAGTAACTGCATGTTGTTAGTAACTGTGTGCTTAGCAATAACAGTAGCTGTCAATGCCAAAGTGCATATGTTAACAAGTCACCTTCAGTTAACCTTGTAAAGCTCAATGGAATCACAAAAATGTAATTTTTCTCTATGATATCTATACTAATACCTAAACCTAATTAAATTTAATTTCGCCATATGTATGTAGCTACTATCATGTCCTTTTATTTATGGAACAAATTGACTAAAACATGATTGAAAACCTAATAAAATATATTTATGACTGACCTTGTATCTATGACTGATACAAGTTTACATTGTACTCCAATATCCAAAAAAAATACAAACCTAATTGGGAACTCTGTTTCTTGAGGAAAACATCAGAATGCAAGGTTATGTGTAACATAGTGTAAAAAAATTGGGAATAATAATTAGTTAATAACAATAAGTATAATCATTTCATCCTTTGAATTAGAAATGTTGAAATAAATCATAAGAAAATAATAAAAAAATCAACTACAATTAATACAGATGCATACATGCACATTATTTGATTAGATTTTTTACAAATGGATAGTTATCTACTTACTCGGCCATTTTTTTAATAGTTTACACTAAACACACAACTAATTTTATTAGTTTATATTTATAATGTGACTCTAATTAAACTAAACGTGCGGTTCTTGGTTCTAATAAAGTGAAATGAGAATGGAGAATGGACAGCATGATTTTTATTAAATAACGACTAGGTTTGGGCAAAATAATCGATATATCAAAATATCGATATTTTTTCAGGAAAAAAAAATTTATAAATCAACTATATCACTCCCGCGATATATCACTTTCGAATCTTAAATTTAAAAAAAGAGTAGTTAGGGAGTTGTCTCTTTTGGTTTAGTTTATTTAAATTTCATCAATTTTTACAAATCATCGCTTATTGCGCAGCAAATAAGATATATAAACATATCAATATGTATTTAGTAATTTTTTAACGATTCATTTGAAAAAATCGATACGATGTATATCGATATTTTTTCCCCATTTGCCCATACATAATGACGTCGATCCATTGGTTCTCATAGGTTAGTTAGTTGTTTACTATGAAACAGCGATTGACATCATTCCAATTCAAAAGTAAAACTAAACAAAAACATAAATATAAGTGTTTTTTATGGTACAGACGATATTTTCATAAATTGCATGTCGTCATTTGTTTCATTCTGAAATAGTGATGTGCTCAATCTAAATAAAATGTAAAATTTTACCCTCTGTTATTATAATGAATAAAAATATATAAAATAAACTTTTATTTTATTTTCGTCCTAAATACCCTCATCGCAATAATCCGAGCGTAATGTCCCCCTTGCATCATCACTATAGAGAGTGACACTTCTTCAGCGCCTGTCAATCGACATAGAAACAGGTGCAATCTGTATTTCCCATCTTCAAAACTTTTATGCATTTCCAGCTATTTATCAAAAAATATATTTGTTGGAATAAATAATATAATACAAATTAATACGTAGAAAAAATCCCAAATTTTAATGAGTACCTCGTTTATTTTACTAATAAAATTTTTATTCTGTTGAACGTCTGACTAGTTGCAACATTACATACAAATCCCCCTTTAAAAACTTGTTTGCCACGCGAAAATCTACCGCTGGCACCGCCGTGGTTTTTGATTATTTCAAGTGCTACTGGTACTTATTTTAGATATTTTCAGTTCAAAGTTAGAGTTGAGGAATCTGTTCCTCCGTTTTTGTGTTAATTTTCTAGAATTCTGGATTGTTTGTGCGATAAAGGCGCTTTTTATTGGTATTTTGCTATGCTGTGCTGTTGTGTGAATTTTCGAAATTATTTCGAATTTGCACCAACTATGACTCATCGATGTGCATTAGGGTGCAAAAATATTATAATAAACATAAAAAATATAAAAACAGAAAATAAATGAAATATTAATTATATCAGTTTTTTATTTTAATAAGGGAGTCACTGAAGAAGGCTGATGATAATTAAAATGCTAAAAGAAAACATCATGCTTGTAGTACATCGTCTGTACACATACACACACGCACACATAGATAGAATTATCTATCTTCTTGTAAATACAGATGGCGCTAAATGTCTCTCTTTCCCCCTTATATTAATTTCCTCTTTGGCCCAGGATAAGCTTCATTTTATACAGAGTACATAAATAAAGTAATAAATGGAACAAACAGGACAGGCCTTTATTAATTTTATATAATAGTAAATACTAGTTTTTGTCCGCGTGAATGTAGTTTTTATTTCAGGAAACACCTTAACATTTTCAGGGCAAACCTATATATAGTGCTCTATTTAAAATTGAATCTGCTAAAAATTGCCCTGAACAGACAAAAACAGCATAGTAATGTCTGTTTGAGAGCACACCGTAAAAGGCAATTACATCCGCAAACATACAGATGTACTGCAACGTCGTATCGTGGCAGCCTCAACAGTACCCTAAACGTGTTATTATATCGAACCTGAAGGGCACTGATCGATCCAATGCCAATAATCAACCCACAGACTTCGGTTGTAAAGGCATGAGCAGTAATAAACAGTGTAATTTGGTATACAATGCTTAGCGAAAACTAGTTATGGGACCTATCCAGATTGACATTTTTTCGTAATTACGTATATTTCAAATTTCAACGAAATCCTTAGCGCCATTTTCAAACACGCGATCACAAATATATAAACTATTCGTTTAGTAACATTAAGATAGAAATACTTATACCCAAGAGGAACTTTGTAGGATCGCATCTCTAGCAGTAGCAGCCATTTTATGCGACGATTTGAAGTTTAGGTATGCGCACATTTTTTTGTAGGTATTTCCAGTCCTCTTTTTCTTTAGTCATTGCGTCGATCAGACGATGGCAACCACTATATTCAATTAGTGTTGACGAACGGTAGTCAATATCGATTCTATTGCATTATATCGATCGTTTGGGAAAAGAAATACTTTTTCTATAGCAATCGGTAGTATCGAGATTAACGATAGCCGGTTTTGATGCGATGCCTATTACAAAGATTGTAGAGGTAGTATCGAATCACGATGTCGATTATACTATCGTTAGTATTGCTCTGCAATAGGAAGTACTACTGCAAATTTAACCCGCCAGATGCAACACTGTGTGGGTTGGTAAAAAAAAGCTTTGCCGCGTTTTGATAACTTTATCAAAACGTTTATTTTTTAGTGTTACTTTATTAATAGGGATTATTACACAAAGCTTGACGCAGACGGCGCTTCTGGTACAACTAGTGTTAACAAACTTTGCCAATGGAGGCAAAAAGCGCCAATGTTATTTTAAAATTTTCAATATTGTGAAACATTTACGACTAAAATACCTTCTCCGCAATCGTGTCTACTTTGTAGAGTTTTAGACCGTAAAAAAACTGAAGGGCGGTAAACTGGTCCTGAAAATTATAACGCCTTTTTAGGTTATGTTCTGCATTATTTCGTTAACTGTGGTGATAAATTTATAAATTTGATTTTGAATGAAAGCCATTTCATAAGTCGTCAAAAACAAAAGGCGGCAAAGCTTTAGTGTACCTAACATATAGTGCTGTATTCTGGCGGGATAAATGTACACCCAATACTCCCTATTCGCATTCTTGATTCAGAAATGTATCTAGAACGAAAATTTGGAGTTGGCAACACTGATTGTTATTATTGTGTGTCTGTGCATGCATTCATGCATATTCTAGCAAGCTGGAAGACATTTTGCGTCGGTGGTGCGCGGAGTTTGGACGGTTTGGGGTTTTAAGAACCATGGTGCACTGGCATGCGCCTGTATTTAGTGTATGGTGGAGTGCCTTTTCAATTTATTCTAATGATATAATATAAGTTCAGACCTCTTCATGCTTTCCAAAATTCATTTAAGGTTTGGACACGCCATAAGGAGAGTTGTGTTGTATTGCCTCGTTTAGGAATTCATAGGTAAGTGCCTGCGTGGTAATAGTATATGTCACGTTTTATTTACATTGCTAAGTACATACATTTGCACCATGGCCTTTCATTCTATTTCATTTACAGCTCATGAATCCAAACAATGAGAAGGATAATCAAAATGGCGGACTGCGCTCTTTGAATAGTGCCAAGAACGTGTTGGGAAAGCATGTAGTTTGTCGCGATTATGTTTGGGGTAAATGTATTAGAAAGCAGTGTAAACTACTTCACGAATGTGATATTAATACTATGCTAAGTATTTTACAATTTTGTCACGATTACCAGAACTCCACAGGCTGCAAGAGACAAAATTGTACTTTTTTACATGCAACAAGAGAGGAGGAGATATTATTTAGAGAGACAGGTCAATATCCTGCTGATCTTATGGAGAGGCATTATAAAATGAATATGTCCAGAGAAGGACCATCTCAACAAGGACCTCCTGCTACTACTCAGCTAGGGCAATCACCACATTCTCAACAAGGCCCTCCAATGTTGACAGTCAACCCTGTATACCAGTCTCCATGGTTTTTACTCCCACCACCACCACCACCAAAGGAGCCATCACCACCACCACAAACTTATAAGCCAGGTGAAAATATATATTTTTATACTATAATTCCTAACAGTTTTTATTTTATTGGGTACCTGAATTTATAAATAACTAGTGGCCAATCCCAACTTTAAAAATATAATAAATTAACTTTTAAAAATATAATAAATTATACACTTAAACTTTCCTCAGGAACCACACTATCTATTGGTGAAAACCAAATGAAAATGTATGTAGTAGTTTTTGAGTTTATCTCTAACAGACAGTTGACATGTCACCTACTGGTAAATAAATGCTATGCTCTCAAGGTGTTGTAGATAGATAGGTACTGTTATTTAGAAATTATATAATCCAATATGAAATGTATTATGTATCCAAAATTTAACCAAATTTATCATCATGGGGTGCCATCTTCGAATTAAAGTTTGGAGGTCAGTACATGGAAACCCTCATGGCTTTGGGCCGCTATTTTCAGTTGGTTGTATCTAAGTCCGATCCAATCCTTTATATATTGTTATATTTCTGTTAATTCTTGTATGACTGTCTTCATGTTCTCACTATTATTTTATCAATTATTGTTAATATAATGTAAATTAAAGGCTATATAGATTCAGCTTGAATGTCAAAGCCTTGAATCGCATGTCTTATGAAAATTATTATGTCTTATCAGAATTACTATGTAAATCTTAGATAATTACAATTTTATAAAATTTTAAAATATTACAGAACAATTCGAGATTCGGCTGCATGATTTTATAAACATAACAATATGTGCTGACTAAAGCACACCCAATGTTAAAAAAGACAGTTCTTCCCGAGATTCCCCCAAGAGCAGTAAAGGGAAATTATTTTCTCAGTTCTGATTATGTTATATTCCATTAAACAATTGGACACACCAGACCATTTTAGTAAGGGTTTTTATTTGAAAGGATAATAATGACAAATGTTTCAAGATGTCAATACCTCATCTGGTATTGTCTCATAGGGTATTTAAAAAAAAGGTAAACAATCTTGACATGTATATTGAATATTGAATTATTAAATAAAAAAAATACTTTATTAATCACTAGATGCATGCTCGGGGCTTCGTTCCTGTAGGAATTTCAATGGCATTAAAAATTCCAATGTGCTCACATAATATTGATTTAAATTAATATTTTTTTATTTTAAATTGTACAGTTTAAGCATAAATGAAAAGACATTCATATATGTCAAGATTGTGAACCAACTTTTAATTACCTAAAAGAAATTCTCACAACTTTCTATTATTACAGGTCCATCAGTAAATGCAGCTCCATCGACAACATACCCAACAACACTGTAAGTACAGACTCAAGACTGCTCTACCCTTAGATCACTTGCATGTTCCATTATTTATTAAAGTAATATTAAAATTCCCAGTTTTATTAGCAATAAATAAAAGATTGAAACGTTATTATTTTGAATCTTGCCTAATGACATTATTATTCTTTTTAGATTGGTTGATATTGTTTTAAGTTAACTACCACTTTTTTCCACAGAATTGACACAAGCAAACCACCCCCTCCATTACCTCAACAAGTCAAAAATGGCTCAATAAGGAGGCTACCGGAAGAAGAAGGTATAATTTAATCACATTTCAAAATTATAGTAAATATTAATAGTAAATCTAGTTGCATTTAGTAGTAGGCTCTGAATGTCTGTCCCTATTTTATATTACCACTACAAGATTTTACATACCATTGGTGTTTGATTGAAGTGCATGGACATTACAAAACAATTTAAGTTGTTGTTTTATTAACTTTTAAAAGAAATATATACTGCACACATCGTCTTGTATTTACATATATCCATGCTGACATGAATATAAAAAATTGTTCACGAATTCTAATTCAGTTTCAACATAGATCCATACTTTTTTATACCTATGGATTTTGCTTTGAAATTTGTGATTAATGAACCATTGTGAAATGAATTGTCTTTCAGGTTCTAAGGTGGCTCAAACAACATACCAACCATCACCATCAAGGCCTGTACAAGAAATGATACCGTAACTATCTTTATTTTTATATATTATAAACTAATATTTTCAAATTTATATGAGACAAGCTTTTGCCTGCTGCTTCGTCCGCGGATATTTTCCACGGGAACAATTATTTTTCTGGGATGAAAGGTACCCTATGTCCTTCTCCATACTTCAAACTACATGTATGCCAAATTTCAAGGAAATAGCTTGGTTTGAATTGAACATATTTTGGCATTTATTATTATATTATTTATTATATAAAGTAGAAAAATCCATGCAAGATAGAAGAGTGTCTAACAGACATACTAGCAATCAATGCTAAGCTTTAATGTATCGATAAGCATGCGACTATTCATCGAATGAAGCTTATTTGACTATTGGACAATTGTTTTTTGTTATCCTGTGGAATAGATCCATCACTTATTATGATACTTATCTATTTATTTTTATTATTACAGAATTGAGATTGACACCTCCAAACCTCCACCCAGGCTTCCCTCTGTCAAAAGTAACACAGAAAAAAGGCCTATATCAGATTCACATGGTAAGAGCTTTCTCAAGTTTAATACATAAACTAGCTGATTTTCCAATAAAGTCATTTTACATTCAGTATGTAAGGTTCTTCATCTTTTGCTCTTTCCATTGACATCATAGCAATATGCTTGGCGATAAATTACGTAAAAAGCATGTTTTATGAGAAACAAATAGTATATTCAGAAATATACGCTGCAAGCGAATAAATTAAATTACAAGCAAAGATTTAAATATTATGGGAACTACAGAATTATTTATTATGTAGAGACACAGTAAGATTTATCAGACAAGATTTTCAATTATGTTTCACAAGGGTCTTTTTATTATAATAATGTTTACAAAAAATGTATGATAAATCTTAACTTCTGCAGTTAAAAGGGTTTACAGTTACAGTATTTTGAAATGTTTTGACAAGTTTGAAAGTCTTTTTTATACAAACTTTAAACCTTGTCGAGTGAATTTGTGAAATTTTATCATTTTTATTTATGAAATATGCAATTATGAAAAAGATAATATGTGTTTATTTAATTTTGTATGTACAGTAACCAATGTATGTGTTATTAAACTTTTAGTCTAATGGCTGTAACATTGCAAATCAATAGGTTTTCGTTTGTGCAAATATTCCTTTGCATCTCTTTATAAGTAATAAGGCTATATTGTTGTGGGCACAGACTTCATAAATTAATACTTTAAGAATATATAGTTTTTTATGTATTGAGTTCACTATATGTGATATATATATATATATGCACGAATTTTAATGATTATTTAATATTTTATAATCCGATATCCTTTTCTTAATTGCATATTTGTAATACGTCTAAATTTGTTTTTCTAAATTAAATCAGTTATAGATGAGCCTTGAGAAAATATAATAAAATTTATTTTTTGTTTGCATTTTTAAGGCTCTCATTTTTTTTTGTTTTGTTTCTAGACATACAGACATTTTGGAATGAATGAAAGTACAAAGCAATATATGTCGAAATTTTATATTAGTAAAATATAAAAATCTTCTGAAATGTCTGTTCAAATAGCTACAAAAATGAAATTTTATTGAATAGTGAGTGCTTTCCGTGCTACATGTAATTTATTTTGTAAAATCAACATAATATTTTCACATGTACTTACACTACTACTATGTATGAATAAGCAATGCAAGGGTGAGTGTACGAAAATAAAATCGGTGGTAGACTACCATTCCACCATTTCTCACTCACAAACAAGCATTACTCGATGTTACAAAATGTATAAACTCACTTTCTTACACATAAATGAAATCTATTAAACATCTTGATAAATTCACTCCCTGCAGCCAGCACTAGCTCTTAAGTAGTAATGTGTAGCACGGAAATTACATAAACACTGAATTTGTTGATTTATTCATAAGATATGACTGTTATTGCTAATATTATGTTTTGCTTGGCATGTTGATTGATTTTGTTCTCAGTTGGACCTTGTAAAACCAGGAAGATAGACACTGAATCAACCACCTGCGAAAACTGTTTGCAGTGGGATCTCAGGTTAGATATCAGGATGTTTTCTGACGATTATCGCCAATCTAGTAACGTGTACGTACATTTGGTGTGCGAACAAATAGAAAACAACGGAGATGCGACTGTGATCAACGCCGTGCGGTGTGAAATTAAGTGATTTTACACTTAGCGAATTCTTTCGTCATAAATAAAAGAAGATCATGCTTGAGCTCTTTTATATTATTGAATTATGGTAGCTTCTATTATGCAATGTTTGAAATTTAACACAACAAGCTAACTTTTTGAATACTAAATAATAAATTGTCGTGCTGTGCGAAAAAATACGTATTTGAAAAAATCTACAGTTTTTACGAAAAAGCACCAGCTTAATTGATTTTATATCATATATATCGGTATATACCGGGTTTGATAACTCAAAAAATGTGTACTTCTTCCATGTGTTAACAAGTTAAAGAAATAGAATTATATTTTGAAAATATTGTCATGTCAATAATTTCACGCAAAATATAGCTTTAAGGCTAAGACAATGCACACAGTCCATTGTTGACTAGCTACCTTAGGGATAGGTAGGTCCTTGTTTGACACGAAATAATATTTCTTAGAAAATAAATGTGTTGTGTTTGGTTATTGTATCAATTACTCTTTTATTACTACGTTTTTTGCTATGGTCCCATCATTTGATGACGCTAAAATGTATTTTTATTGTTTAATTAATCTTTGATATATCATATCTCCTTTAATTGTTTTAATGCTACATGATTTGTGTATATTTCTCAGTTATATTGTTTTCTTCGGGCTCTTACCAGGACGGGACCACTCGGTTTGCGAGTTTGTTTTACTGGTGCCCGCTAAATAGTATTCTCATACAATATTCTGAAACCAAAAATTAAATTGAGTATTTCAGACATACACGTGAGTGATCTGAGCTACTGCCAATGATGTTTTGATTATAGAAATCCATTAGTGATTTTGCTTACAACATGATAAAGATATAAATTAACGCGAAACATTATCGGGCAAAAAATACCTTTTCTTTCTTGCATTTATTTAAAGCAAAAAATAATATGCTTCAGTCTTGCAAAGGCAGGATGAATTTAGTGTTATTGATTAAATTTAATTATGCAGGAATTTGGAGATAGAAAAGAAAAAGAAGGACAAATTGAAAGAAAAAGCAATCCTAGTATTGCGATACGAAGAGAAGAAGAAAGAACTCGCAGATATAGTCGACACTTTGAAAGGCTTGCACAATGATAATTCAAGTAACGAGCCTTATGATGTGAGTGCCATTATATTGTTGCTTAAGGTGTATTCCACTGCGCTGAAATAAAGTAACATATCCCCATCATAACAACACCCACATAACCCCATCACTTTCAATTATATATCCATAGTGCACGGTACTTAAGTTCAATTTGCATCAAACTAGAATTCTACTCGCCTGCGAAGATTGTAGGATCGTATTATATGTACGTGACGAGACGTACGTGTACGTGAGTGTGAATATAAAACCGGCCAAGTTCGAAACGGCTCACGCACTAGCTTCATGCATAAAAACGAGCAAAACAACGTTTGTTGTTGTATGTCCTTCCCTGCTTTCCTCCCTACCCCTTCAATATTTATTTTATTAGATTTTGTTGTTTAGCGACAACAGAAATACACATCTGTGAAAATTTCATCTGTATAGACTAGACGACATCTGTGAAAATTTCATCTGTATAACTATCACGGTTCATGAGATACAGCCTGGTGACAGGCGGACGGAAAGCGGAGTCTTAGTAATTAGGGACCCGTTTTAACCCTTTGGATTCGGAACCCTAAAAATCACGTAAATTTTCCCAGTGCGCATACGCCCATATTTGGTGATGAAGTAATAACTTCTCTTCAATGTCATCCATCGAATGGATCTTACACTATCTATGGGCAAAATCCGTCCTGTAGTGTTTGAGTTTATCGCGTTCTTACAGACAAACTGACGCGACATGGGGACTTATTTTTACAATATCTAAGGACTACATGAAAATGTTTTTGAAGAATGTTTCCCTAATGACATAATATTGATTAATGCGATATGGCAGCTATTTGCGCATACAATTATAAGTGTGTACGGTTTTGCATTGTTTACTTGCAGTTGGCGTCTATGGACTTAAGATACGCGCTGAGTGATCCCGATATAATTCTTCAACGCACGAAAAAGTTAGATGGACCCGAGTTTCTTTCGAATCGTAAGTTGCATTTGCTATTGAAACTTATTTCTTACTGGTTTCTGCTTGCTGCAATCAAACGGCTGTGGAATATTTACAATGTCGTATGGTGTGACTTAGAAGTTCAGAGAAGGATCACATTCATTGACTTCATGGATATATGGATATTATTTTTAAAAACCCATTTTTAAATAGGTGTGAAAACGAAAAATGGATATATTATAACGTACTCGCTGTTTAGATTTATTGGCCTACACAGTTTAGTTTTAAATATACATGTGTATTTTTACAGCTCAATTATCAAAATCGCAATCTAGGAACACATTTGATATAGCTGGAAGTTCGAGTTCAAATGAGACCATTAGAAATGGCCAAGGTCCCACAAATGGGCTCATATCATCAGCTGCAGGGGACCCGCCTCGTAGCTTTCCGTCGAGCGCGGCGGTGTCGACACCATCTCACCCTACTCCTGCGCCGTCTCAGTTTTCTGCGTCCACTAGTGCTACTCCCACCAGTGTTGTGACGCCGTTCTCGCACCCGCCGCCTGCGCCCCCGCAGTTTACAATGGGACAATCCTATCGACCTGCCAATAATCAATTCAACTCCTACTTTCCTGGTAAGTTGCGCAATCTTACAACTTGCTTAAAGGATTCATAATAACTAATGTTTTAAAAATATCTTTATTTTTCTAATTTTTATTTTTCTAACCTTGAAAAGGTTACCGATATTTTTAGAAATATGCGAAATAAATGTTTAATTGAAATGACCAAAAATAGTTAAGTTGTCTAACTTTAAATACCGATTAACATATATGCGTTTATATATAAATAATTTTTTGATGTTGTTTTAGGTCCAAGCAATGAGTTCAACAATTCCACCATTCCACAAACGCCTGGTTTGCCGCCTTATGACCAAAACATGTATTTTAACGTGAGGGGAAGACCTCCCCCTCCATTTACATAACATATGTGGGGTATGTAACGTCAATATGTGGTGCTGTAAGCGAAAATGGTATTTTATAAATGTAAATTAAGAGGACTGCTAGCAAGACTGATTTTTATTATTAATTGATCTCGACATGGGACTGAAGTATTATATTGTATTAGATTTAATAATGTCCGTCCAATTTTGCCTTTTGTAATTTTATATAAGTTTACAATTAATGTAAATAATAAATAATGGTGGTTAAATATCATGACTATTGTACTTGTAAAGACTGATGTACACATTATTTTGGAGAGTTGTTATTTATTATTTAGTTTTCAGTCCTTTTACTCGCTATTACTGTTGACTATGAAGTATTCTTATACTATGTTCCTACATAAATATTAGATGTTTTGCTAAGATATGAATATACTCATATTTAAATGTATAGTACTATATAAATGCAGAATATTTATCTCCATTCAATATTGGATTAAATGAGAAAAGAGAGAGACCCGACTAAGGTTAAGTCAAAAAGCAAATAAATAATTTAATTATTAAGCAAAGTTACAGGAATAAACTGCCTTGATGCACATAGCTAAAGCTTAATTCTATATTCAAGCTGTGTTTTGCTAGCGTTTATATAGTATTACATTTTAGTGTTTGTACACATATATTTTTTATAAAAGTATACGCAATGTTTTGTAAACTTTTAATAATTGCTAAGCGACATATAATTCTTAAATGTAAATTATACTTTACCATTGCTAAGCGACATATAATTCTTAAATGTAAATTAAACTTTACCATTGTTATGCTGCGACAGATATATAGAGATACTTGCCATGATGTTGCGACTACTGCTGCCATTTTTCTGTGATACCTTAACTTATTACCTATTTTTTAAGTTATATAACCATCATGGCGAATATTTTCATATTTCTTTTGCTCAATAATATTTTATATTGCATCAAAATATGCCTTTTAGACCTAATTTCAATAATGATGACAAGAATAATTTTAATTCAATTACAGTGTGGCTCCCGTCATAGAATAGTCTTGTAGCTCAGTCAAAATTTTTTTAATATTTTTTTAAGAGAATAAGAAAAGAGTATTTAAACTCACAACAGAGGTTACAATTTACACCCTCACCACCCTCACTTACTTGAAGTTTTATATAAAAAAAATATATAATAATTAACTTCCAAGTCCTAACCAGATTGTGCACCGTTTGTGTGCAATAGGCCCTAAGGGCTTTGTAATGACATCTGCAGCCAATTCACTACTTTTGATGTAGTATAAATTTACAATATTATTAGATATCTTTTCTCTAATAAAATGAAATTTAGTGTCTATATGTTTCGTCCTGTTGTGGTGTATGGGGTTCTTAACTAAATTCATGGCACTCTGACTATCAGAACTGAGGACAACTGAAGAATATTTATCTGTTATTTCGTAAATAAAACGGCGTAAATAACATGCTTCCTTTGTAGTTGACGTTAGTGCCGTGTATTCTGCTTCGGTCGAAGAAAGGGCAACTGTAGGTTGCTTCTACTTCGACTCCCAGGATACAGGACTTCCACTTAACTGAAAAATGTACCCAGTATAAGATTTTCTGTCGATTGGACAGTTCGCCCAGTCAGCATCACAGAATCCTTCTAATGGCTTTCCAGTTCAGATCAAAGAATGATCTTACGGTGAATGATCTGTAGGACTCTTTGCAGCAATCCAGTGTTCTTTAGTATAACATGTATTGAACTGACTTAAATAACTTGTAGCATACGCTATGTCAGGTCGTGAGTTGACCATCAAAAACATAAGGCAACCTATTAGATTGGATATGAACACTCCCAATATTATCGTCAGTTGTCCGTTTCATGTCCTTTTTTACTAATGGAATACTCCTCTAGAAAATATCTTGATAGATCTTTCATGACAATGTCAAATGTCAATTCTGAATCATAAAAAACTATAATATCATCAACAAATATACCTAGAATGACAACTTCTTGTTCAAAAGGTTTTTTGAACAGGCGTGGTTCTGAAGTTCCTATAAAACCAATTTTTACAAGTGTGTCGTTTAACTTTTTGTTACATGCTCGTGGTGTTTAAGGCCGTAAAGAGATTTTCTTAACAATCAAACCTTGTTTTCTTTACCTTCTTCTAATAAACCAAGAGGTTGTTCCATAAAAACCTCGACGAGATCTCCGTTTAAGAATACTGTGTCCACCTCTAAATGCTTCATTCTCAATCCCATTTCCGCAGCTATTGCAAATAAGGTGCGGAGAGAAGAATTACGAATTACTGGCGCAAACGTTTCGTCATAGTTTACGCCTTTTACTTGATGAAAATCTTTCAACGACCAGTCTAGCTTTGTACTTTGTGATATTTCCATGAGCATCCTTCTTGATCTTATAAAACCATTTATATGGTATTACCCTTTGATTAGGCCTATCGACTAAATCTCACGTGTGAAGTTTAATTAAAGATTCATACTCATCAGCCATTGCATGATGCCATTTATTTGCGTCATCCGATTGAGTAGCTTCATAATATGTCACAGGTTCATTAGTATCAACCGGTGATACATTGTAGGATAATAAATCAGGTGATTTCCTATTTCGGGACGGGTACCGCTGCTCAGAGATTAACTCTTGCCCCAATGTTGCTGGCTCTTGCTGAGACTAGAAAGTCTCTGCAGCTCTTTAAAGGTTTCTGACTCTTGAGCGCTTTCTAGATTTATTCCTGAAGATGGGCCAGCCGTAGGTTCGGTACTTTCGGCACAATTAAGGAATTGACAGTCTTCACGCTCAGCTTCCTTTTCCACTAAAAATAATATGGAGTCTGTAGGTACCAGCACAGAGTCAGCTTGCCTCTGCTTCAACCCTGTAAAGCAATCTTAGAAAAAGTTTGCATCTCTGGACGTAATCAATTTTCGTGGGTTAGTTGGATCCCTAAAGATATAAGTATTGGGATTTTTAGAATAACCAACAAATATAGCTTCCTTTGCCTTTACGTCTAGTTTCTTCCTTTGACACGATGGAATGTGGACAAGTGCTCTACATCCAAATACTCTTAGATGCACTAAATCACTTTTACGACCACACCATTTGTCATAGGGAATTTGCCCTCCTAAGGCTCGATGAGGGGACCTATTTTTCAAGTAAACGACCACTTGGAAAGCATCTTCCCAGTATGCTTTATATAGTGAGCTCTCAGCTAACAACATCTTCTGCCTGTAAGGCAACGTCGCCTGTGTAAGGTAATCAACAAACTCCTTATTCACGAACTCCTTCCACCGTCCGTCCTAACAGCTTTAATATCTAATTTAATTTCAACAAAGGTTTGAAATAATATAAACTTATTTTTAACCTCAGTCTTGGAAGAAGTGAAAAACAATACCTTTCAAGTATAATCATCTACTATTGTTAACATATAACTATTTCCTTGAAAAGAGGTGGTGGACCTAAAAGATCCATATGTACAAAGTCTAGAGAAGTAGCTCTATTATTAGCTACATTATTGAAAGGTTTTCTAGTCTGTTTTCCTTCCACGCAAACGATGCAACTATTTTTATCTACTAATGCAAACTACGCCTACCTCGTGATTCTTCAGTTGGTTCATGCCTATGCGACACAAGTGTCCTAACCTCTTGTGCCAGGGTTTAAAACTACTCTTATTCTGACAGTGAGAGTGTACATCTTGTGTTAAATTATTGTCTGCCAAATTTTTGGGAACATTTACCGTGCCATCTAAAACGTATAGTCCACCACAGGGCGACGCATGAATAACAGAATTATCTGTAAAACAAAAAGTTTTAGATTTATAAAAAGTACATCCTTTATTATCAAAAACACAAGTAAATCCTTAATTTGCTTTTAAGTCTGGTACAAAGCAACATCACTGATCCGATTGACCATGTTTCCAGGCGTTTTTATGGAAATATCTCCAATGCCACAGCATTTGATCTGTTCTCCATTTGCGACAGTAACACTACCATTATCCAAGATCTTTCAATTTGTAAACGTCTAGAGGTCTAGAACATCCTGAATACATACCATTTGTCCAATTAAGTTATTAGAAGTAGAGTTGAGGGCTGTAAATGTGGTGTCGCTAATATTCACCACATTGCTTTCTTCCTTCTTATTTCCCATCGGACAGTCTGGCCGTTTATGTCCAGGTACTTTGCAGTCGTAATATATAACTTCCTTTTTCTTAGACTTCTTGACATGAAATACGGAGTCTATAGAGGTACCTGCATCCTTTGATATTTCATTCAGCAGTTTTGTCTTCACTAAGTCAATTGTAATTTCGACATTACTATTTTCGAGAGCCATAATGAGGGGTTTGTATTTTGGCGTGAGACCCCCTAAAAGAATAGCTGCTATCGGCGTGTCCTCTATGACTTTATCAATATCCGCCAGATCCTGAGCATTTCTGATTGAGATTGGTTGACATTTCTGCATTAATGTAGAGTTCTAAATTACTAAACTCTGATAGACTTCTGTACAATTTCCGTTCTAGAGCTAATCTTCGTCCCATTCCCTTATCTTCATAAGCTTTCTGCAAGGAATTCCACGCTCCGGCACCAGTTTTCGCAGATCTGACGTGAGTGACAGCTGCACCGTCTACTGTTAGGCAAATTTTTGCTAAAGCTTTTGAATCATTTCTTGCTTTCGCTGAGGCAGGGGTCTGGTCACCCGTCGGATATCCATCTATTGCCACCCACAAATCCTCATGCATTAAATAGTTTCTCATTTTGAACTTCCAGATGATACCCATCTTTGTTTTTCAAACAAAGGGACGGCAGAAACGAAGTAGACTTCGCTGTGCTCATAGCATCTCCACTTTCCCGTGACATTTTTCTTCTATTTATAAAGTCACGCAATTGAAAAGAAATATTTACAATTTCTTTTTATTTACAGTTCATGCTGATTAACGTCTTGTAGCTCAGTCAAAATTTTAATTTTATTATTATTTTTTCTTAAGAGAATAAGAAAAAAATATTTAAATTCACAACAGATGTTACAATTTACAACAAATAGGACCACTTCATATCCTCTCTTGGATTAAAAGAAATCAAATGAATTTTTCAATCGTTCGTACGACTTGGGCCGGGTCACGAATGTAACCAGGGTCTCGCTCAGATGGGAGAGAGATATGACATACCACATTAAAATATGTCCCTTTCGTTTATGTAATGTATCTTTTGCATTTGCGAATGTATTTGATTGTGAGTGTAAAACCAATATATGTATAAGATTAGGAATACGTGGATCAATTACGTTGTTGATATTCTGTGATAATAGATGTTTTTTTTTTAAATGCTAAATATGAGTTACTCATGTGTGATTATCGACGGAGAATCAACTTAGATTAAGTATAGCGTAGGCCAAATCATCACTGTTAGTAAAGCGTCCGACGATCGCCATGTTCGACTTTGGTGTGCGTTACTCCAGCTAGAAAGTATATCCTACAGAAATATGAAAATAACATATAATTAGTGCCTAATCAGCTATGTACATACATAGCTGATTAGGCACAAATGTTATATGCCGGGCACATGCCCGGCATATAACATTTGTGCCTGTCGTAGTTTTTTTTATATGGCAAAAACTATTTCTTCTGGAGTAACGTTGTTCTAGCGTTACTCCAGAAAATTTTAAACTAATAATCGGAGAGAGAAATATTGTTCATAGTCAGGTAGCTTAGCTTATCAGGTACCTGAACACGCACAAATTATATTTTCGCGGCACATACTTCCACACACATTTGGCATTCCCTGATACGCGAATCGCATTTGCTACGACGCTATCGAAAATGAGCCCATGTGTGTAAAGATTGTATGATCACTTTGCTCTAAGTGATGACACTCTTGTTGAAAAAAGTCTACTACGAGACTAAAACTACTTTCCTTCTATAATCACACGTCAGTGACCTGTACTTTTCATTATAATTTCTGTTTCTCATATTAGTTTTAATCAAATCAGAGGTTTTAATATGTGTAAAAAGATTGATATCTGGTGGCACGGTAGTGCCCCCGCCATGTCAAGCAAAAAAGCGGCACTGCCGTATCATCCATCCTTTTCTCGAAGCAAATCAGGCCATTTTCGACCTCCCCTATAACTTCGTTGTGGGTAAAAATAGAAGCTTGAATTTTTAGTAACCAAGCAAGCATTATATAAACACCCAAATTTCATTCAATTTGAACCAGTTGTTTAATAATTATGATTAGTCGAATTATTTAATTTTGTCACTCACTCACTGACCAATCATCAAAAGTCTAGCAGACATAGAAGTACCAAATTTACAATACAATTAGTGTTTAGTGTACAAATCATAAGTTTAATACCAACGTACAAGATAGCCGTTTTTTTGTAGTCATTCGAATTTGGTCAGATAACCAGCCGTTACGCCGATAAGTTATTTGCATGTTTTGTTTTATCTTTTTACATACGAAATATTTTAAGCTGATATTTTGCACCAATATGATTTATTTGCACCAATATATCACAATTTGGTTCACACCCGCACGTTTTGGGTTGACCCGATTTCTTGTATGTTGACGTCAAACTTATGATAGCGCCGTTTAGACTTTTAGTACTATAATTCAATAATGGATGTACCTACACTTTTGAAACTTTTATTGATATATAAGGCATTAAGAAGGATCGAATACAGTTTTCAGTGGACTTATGCGTTTTCTCTTTTCGGCTTCATTTGTACACTAAACACTAATCGTATTTTAAATGTGATACTTCTATATGTCTGCTAGAAGTGCCTTAGACTTGATGATCGGTCAGTGAGTGAGTGACAAAATTAAATAAATTCAACTAATCAATATTTTTAAACCACTGTTTCAAATTTCATGAAATTTGAAATACACCGTGTTTATAAAATGCTTGCTTACTTACTGAAAATTCAGGCTTTTATCCACAACGAAGTTATAGGGGGTCGGCAATGGTCTGCATTGCTTCGAGAAAAGGATGGTATTTATGGGATTTAATGTTTCGTATGGGTGTGTACTTTTATCGTTCATAAATGTGATCTATATTTACCTAGTTATTTACCCATGACCAAAAAAATTAGGCTTATTAGGTGTGTTATACAAGGTAATAATAACTATAAAGACTTATTTGCTTTACTTTAGTCAATGTATAGTCAAATACCAAACTCATCGATCCAAATAATATTTAAAGTCCCAGAAATGACCCGACCACATCACTACCTCATAGTTCTTATAGTGGATTTTCAAATAAACATTCCCATATAAGAAATTTGTCGCAGACTTCCTACCCACTACCTTGACCCATTGAGGAAATTGCCAACCGTTAATTTCCCACCACATTAAATACTTACATATCTACCTCATAAACATATTCGATTTTACAATTAGTTTAATATTTAGCTAGTTAGTTACTTAGTTAAGTAAAAGTACATATCTAAGTTACGGGTATTACTAGTCCAAAATCTAGTTGAGTTTTAGTCGTGATTGTGATTTAAAAATACAAAAATATTATTTCTATGTAATCTGATGTGCTTGTGGTTTGAGGATGTATCTCAAAAACTATACATGCTACAGATATAGTATTTACGCCAAAATCAAATATCTTCCATAACATAATTTGTGAAAACAACATATTATTGTAAAGCATTGTCCTATTTATTATACAATCTTCGTTTGAAATTGGCCCTCAGACCACACGTTCAAGAAACTTTCCAAGCCAGACAGACTTACAAGTTTTCGGCTTCTCATTAAAATCATATATGCTATTACATATTTTGTGAAATTTTGTGAAAACATAAACGAATCTCCACCATGTTTTATTAAAGAGTAACGAGATTTCGAAAATTAGGGTTCTTTACTTTTTGACATTTCACGTTATTTCCAGTTAACGTCGAAACATACAGGAAAAACAAAAAAGGCCTCTTTTTATGAAAAAAAATGTGAAACCAATATAAGTATTCTTGTGCCATAATAATAATATAATATCAAAATGTAACATATTGGAAAATATTTTTGTACAATGAATTTTTGAAAATAAATATCAATGCTATTTGCGAATTGTTGTAATTTATTTTTTTCTTAATTTCGTACAGACAACAACATAATTTGGACTCTATATCGTCTGAAAGTAAATACATATATGTAAATTAATTCTTTAAAAATTCGGTTCATGGTTTAATTTGATATGTTGTTGTCCGTACATCCTTCATGACAACTTCAAATATGTGGTGCATATATGCTGGATTATGCTTGCGAACTTTCAAAGGTAAACTTCTACATTTCAATTAAATTACATTGTTATTATTTCCTTGTGCAGTATAGGATATAGTAAAATTTATTTTGAATTTGCAGGAATCGTGACTTGTTTCAGTGAAGTGACTGTTTGGTAGCAGCCGCCACGAGTGTTGGAAGTGTCACTAACATGGACAGTGCTAGTTTTAGTTGACAGTGAGTTGTTATCGTTATCACTGAAGATATAGATTATAATAATTATGCCATTCTTGTGCATACGTAATTTTAATTTAAAGTTCGGTTTTATACATAGTGTGTTTGTAAATAATTTTATATGTTATACATATTTTTACAATTATTTATAGCAGTAATATTAAAATGATTATACCCGTTTGTTCAGGTAGGTGGTAGGTAAGAAATGCACACTATCTTGATGAGTATTTCTTGACAATTATTATCATTGCACATAATAAATCAAATTGAATTTATAATTGATTAGTAATGTGCAAATATTATATTTTTAAATATGTTCGATAAAAAGATGGTCAAGTTGTGTACATTTACCTAACCTATTGTGTAAACAAATTTGGTATAGTCATACATTTAGTACATAATCCTAAATCTGTGGGCATAGTAATAATATGGCAGTGATAATCTCTAAGATCATTAATTTGAGATCTTTGACACCACACCGTATAGAGAAATTCGTTGTATGCATAGGGTGTAAGAAGCATAAATACAAATTCTGGTACTAAATAGCTAATATAACAAAAACAATTATATGTATAATAGTGTCTGAAAAAGAGATAAGTACATAATTTCTTTTATGAAGCACTGCGTCGAATAAATCTGCGCAAAATAACTGGGGCTTTGGCCTTGATGGTTATTATGGATTTTACTTTTTGCCCTTATTAGTGTAGTTTTCGAAATCCAGTGAGTTATTCCTAAGCACAAATACATATATATATATTATATTTTGCATTAAAAAAATTAAGGAACCTTCATTTCAACCCTCTATTTTACAGCCTTAGCGGTGAAATTCCCAAAATATAATTAAATATTTTATTTTACTGGTAATAAACGTTCATGTTAAATTCTCAATTAAAAAATGGCGAAGTTTCGCCATAGTCTACCCCGGAATCGAAAAAGGCGTAAAATACTGACCACTTTATCCTTAATCCACATAATTTTTGCCCATCTCATATTCATATTCATTTATTATCTCTGCTTTTAACTAATACATTTAAAGAGACCTTTCGCAATCAGCCCGCAACTCAACTTTGAGCTCGTACATTGCGACTTTCCGATATAATTTGAGCTTTATTTTAAAATACATACATCTAAAATAAGGACTTATATTTCACATCATAATACCGTTGTAAATTTGGCAATATATATGTACATACTTGCTTTTTAATAAAATATTCCATTATTACAATTCACGGAAGTCTTAACATTTACAATTTCAAATAACTCATAATTTAACATAATTATAATCGTTAAAAAAATCTAGAACATAAGACAAATAACGGGTCTGACGCAGAATGTGCACTTCGCAAAATGTGCACTTTTCTAGGATATAGCTAACTAACTAGGATATAACTAACTAGCTAGGATATAACTACTAACTTCTAGGAAAATATAATATAACTTTATGTAACAAGATAGATAATGCCAAAAAGTGAACTTTATTACTAAGACTTCGCTGTCTGTCTCTCAGTAACGGTGATAGCTAGAGTTGAAATTTGAATTCTGTTGCCACTATAACAACAAATAAAATACTAGGTAAATAATAAAACAGTACTGTAACAATAAATAATAAAACAGTATGAAATAAATATCCAAACATACAACAAACGCATTTTTTTTCGCCATTTTGTTATATCCTAAAAATAGCACATTTCGTTAAGGGCTTATTTTGTGAAATGCCCCTTTTAAGAAATGCACATTTTGCGAAATGTACATTTTTGGGTGACTTATCATTTTGCGAAATGCTCATTCTGCGTCAGACCCCAGATAACATTGTTGAACAATTATGTTGTTTCTAAGTGTATCGCAAAATCTCTAAAAACATTTAACAATTTGTGAATTTTTCCTATGGTGTTTCGCTTTAATAAGGCAATTTTATCATCAAAATAATTTTTGTCCATTAATATGTCCGATTATCTATGTCTTTTATTAATCTAATCTAAATAGATAAAATACACGTAACAACGAAATAAAAACAACTTAAACTACTAATAAATTAATACAAGACCGCGTGGCGCCCGCGCACCACCGAAAAGTGCTCTTAAGGGAAAATATCAAAATTTCTCCAATGAAAAATTAAATATGTCCAGTTCAAAGCATTCCTTATCTATTAATTAGGCATATGAAGAATCCTTCCTTAAAAGCGGTGCTTGAAAACTTACTAGGTATAAACTAAAAGTAACATCCCCTTACGTCTAACTTATAAACGAACATAGACGCGCATTACGTACCTGACCATACAAAAATCGCGCACCGCTTCCCATACGGATTAAATCTGCGCACTGGCTTCCCACATTAATGGAGAGGTGTTTTTGGGAATATCACTTTATAGCCACGTGAAAATGTACTATAATTTATTTCCGCATTTATAATTAAGTGTATAATTAAGTGTGGATTTAACGTAAGAAGTAATATTCTGACTTCTGGAGCAATAAAAACTTACTATTTTAGGATGATTTTTTATAAGCATATTCATAAAATCCTGTAAAGTTCTGGTAGAAAGAAAATAGCAAAAAAGAAAATTTACGAAATAGATTGTACCTGATAATAATTCATAGTAATTTAGTGCAATGCGGTGGCGAAAACATTTATTACGTATTTTAATTCACACTTATATCGTTATATTTATTTATTAATAAGACATTCAAAATTAAAATTAGCCATAATAGAAAGGAACATGAAATATAAAAATTCTTTGTTTAAAATCTTAATTAATATAGAATAACTTTTTGAAACTGAAATATCTGTATAAAATTTACTTTATCCTATCGAACCGGGGTAAAGTAAATTTTCATTGATTCGGTGGAGATTTTTAAAGCGTCGACATGCAAAGAAGAATTAATTCGATGGTTTTTTAAATCTCCACTCTACGTTTTTATAATTATAATATATTTGACGCTATAGAGACTTTCTAATATTGAAACACAAGAGCAAAAAATCAAAGCAAGTATAGATATGTATATTAGTAAGTACTCCGGGAGTGGTCCATAGGAACTTATCTGATGGAATATCACCGTGGAATTATTTTTTACGTAAACTTGATAATAACAATCCTGACGGCGCGAAATATTTTTCTTATTTACGGTATATATTTCTCCACGTCGTTTTATCTGTCTTATTATAGCTGACTTTAATTTATATCATATAATTTTCGCCTGGTCGACTTTCTTAAAAATTAATATTTTGACATCAAATAATATACAGGGTTACTTGTATATAACGCATAACCTTCAAAAGGCGCATAAAGTACATAGAGACTACTTGATGCGATTTTCACACTTACATATGACGAGCGGACACACGTAATAAACGCGGGCAAAGCCGCGGGCAAAAGCTAGTCAGTCTGTTATTATTAAATTATAATCAAATGCGTACTCTGCCACGACATCATAGGTTCGCCCTAGGGACTCCCGAATTTATATGAATTATGCACGTGACCGACGATCAAATTTGGACAGTAGCCGTGGTGATTAATCAATCGGCAAAGCCGATGATCAGAAAAATTTTAGTTCAAGATAGTTTAAAGTGAATGTGTTAACTGTAAAACATGTCGATATGATTACATTGACTATATATATATATATATTGCCTACCTTGCACTTTTAAAAACTTTTGGCTTCGATGAATGTAACATGGGCTATATACTTACATGGTCGAAGTTACAGTTAAAATTTTGATGGAATTGAAAGGGACTTGACGGGAAGTCACGGTCTTTTCGTACAAAAGTTTCAAGAAATATACTGGGCAAAATCTATGATTTTTTCCCAAAAAACGTAGTATAAACGAATGAACGAGCGAATAATTCCAAAATTTTTTTTTCTTTTTTTCAACGCTTGCTAAGTTAAAGCTTTGGCAGGTCGAAGATTCGGCCGGACACCGGAATTATACCATCCATCAGATAGGCTCTAGGTTTTGATCTACTTATTTCAAATATTGGTCTTCAAAAGTTGTATTTAATTCTAATTTGGAACAAAACTTAAAACAAGATGTATATGTATATGTACATATATTAATAAAGTTTAATAAGGCTGGCGCAGTTTATAGATAGGTAATAATAAATATAACTTCAAAACAAAATAACTGCAAACTGATGATGCACACATTATTGCCGCATGAAATAGTATTTTTGTTATTGATAATAGTGCTCTTCAATAAATCCGTCAACATAATACACCAATCTAGATATAGCTTTAGAAACACACGCTAGAATTTGATCGTAACATTTAATTATAAGATTATAACTACTTGTTTTATTTTTCTCATTCCTAAGTTGAATAATGCCTCAACAGAAACGTTTTATTTCGAAACGTTTTCGTAACCTTGAGTTTTATTAATAATGTCTATTATTCAAATTGCTGCCCAAACAAACATAGGCTTATTATCAAAATTTTTATTATTACCAAAAATTCCGAGAAGATCCATCTATATGTTCCATAGTTTTTGGGAATAAGTGGGATTACCTAACTAATATAGTTGGTCGTAAACCCATATATGTGCCCAAGGAGCAACTGAGTTTTATCTCAGATGTGCCTTGGACACATATTATTCACGGGCGTAGCCAGGTGTTAATATTGGGTGGGGTACAAAAATTACATTACATTAACCCTTTGATTCTTATGGTAATTGACAATTGGGGAGTCCTTTTCTGTTAGGTATGAATACGGGATATAAAGAATAGCGCGGCGGAAGGCGCGAAGGAATCAAATCATATATTTATATATACTATTTTAGGAATAGTAATTAATGAGATAATTATGCTGCATGCCGTTCTAAAATTATATCTTATTTGGGGTTTGAACCCCAAAAACCCCTGGCTGAGCCCGTGATATTATTTACAGCTAGGTACATATAGTTATATTTATAATATAACCAACTTGTTCATTGTATTTAGTCATGTTCTATAATTTATTCGTTTTTATTTTTAATAATTTTTATTAGAAATAAGATTCTTCAAAATAAAATAGCAATAATACTACTAAACTCAGCTGGCCATAGGCTCAAAATGATCTATACCAAAATATATAATATAATACACAGTGATTGCTATATTTTTATATCTTAACGTGTTAATACATATTAAACTATCACAAATAACAGTTTTCTTACTTCTCAGATGTAAGTTATGTGGACGTAATTCCCGGTCAACGAGAGCCAACCATGGAGTTATTAGGTATCGGAGTACGATTTAGTAAGTACTTGAGTAGGTACCTCAAGTACTTATTAAATCCATGGTGGTGCCTACTGATTCCATAGAGCCAACGGATGGTTTCTAGCAGCGCGTGCGGGGCCGCCTCTAAGTCTATGGTTTCTATAGTCTTTAGGTGCGCAGGACGCGGGACGCAATTCGCTCGCGCCGATTACATTAACTAACCTGTATGGACGTGTTCAAATTGACGCGAATGTCGCATGAGCTGCAGCGAAATATACGCGGTATAGCGAGCGACTGATTTTTCGAAGTGCTGTTGAATTTGAACCTGGAATTATTTTTACAAAAAGTAAGTAGGCAAATAATTAAATAAGTTAATAAGTGGGTAATAAACTGTGAAACTCTCTCAATGTTAAGCTTGAGTTCCTCAGTTCACGAGCCCATTTTCTTCTTTCCTATTGAGAAATCAAATATAATGACTCGCGGGATTTGTCGCGCAAGCGAATCGCGATGATTCGCGTCCCGCGTCCCGGCGGAATTCGCCTTAGTTTGAACGAAGCTATCTGAAATGGCATAATTTTAGAAGGACCTCGCGCGCTCTGTGAAATGGTAGTCAGAGCAAACTAGACATGAATGTTTACCCAGTTTGATTTACACGAGGGAGAGATTGTATAGAGCACTAATATCTTTTGCTCAAATTTTATTTTTATAATGTCCATCCGTGTACCGTGTAGTAACTGTGGGTTTCTATCTTATATAATTACGCTCATCCCATGTCTATAATTTCTCAGTTTACGTCACAAATTCTACAACAGAACGGCCAGTATTAGTCGTACGCTTCCACCAGTTGACCACTACATCACCGGTCGTGCACAAAGCACAACGCATGGAATTAATAGGTACTCCGTACAACTAGTACCTACTAATTCCATGGCACAACGCGACTGCTGCGCTTGCCTATTTCACACAGGGGGAAAACAGTACAGTACTGCTTCTACTAAAAACCAAATTTATAATTAAATTTCAATCTACCCAGGTTTTTGGGAGTAAACGGAATAAAACTGGGAAGACGGAACAGAGGAAACCGTTTCTGGTATGGCATCAAATACGAATGAAACAATACTCTCTTTGTAATATTATTACAGAAATGCTTTATTATAATTAATCAGAGAATAGTACTGTCAGTAACAACAAACAAAGCATTAACATTGACAGTACAGTCCAGTACTTTTCTGTGCGTTCAAATAGAAGCAGTGCTGTTATATTGTTATAGGTATTGTTCTTCCCCTGTGTGAAATAGGCATAAGAGATCTCTGCTCCTCGTGGCATTCACGTATCACGTCGTGGCTTCTTCTTTACTAAACCTTGATATAGATTTTGCACTTTATTATATAAAAATGTTATTTTTCAGCTTTTAATATTTTGTCTAATGAACCGTATTTTACAGAATTTTAATCATATTCAAGTTATGTATTAGTTTACAAATAAAGTTGTTATTATGATTAGTAGGTACTTGTAATAATTGCTAATACTTACTTATTATAAATAAGTGGCATAATGTAAGGTTAAATATATTAGTCTTTTTTATAATTTGTAAATTTAGACTCATTAATGTTTAAAGAATTTCATACTATACATATAAACGAGTTTGTCAATGCTCTTATCTTATTTTTTATCCAATTTTCAAATTATTTAGACAGGTAGGTATATCCTGTATCCCCATGCCCATGATTCGTTAGGTGTTAGTGATGTGAGAAATGCGCTCCGAGTCGAAACTCTGAGCCCAGAATCTAATCTACTGAGATTTGAAATGTGAATCTTCGTTTTCGAAGACGTTTGCTTCGAAAAATATTTTTATGTAATTGTTAAAGTGAAGAGCAAGATAATAAAATAATCATCTCAACGGTCTAGTTTTCCAAGGCGTTATGAATGAAATATTTTTATTTCAGACATAGTCCATATCCGGTTAGTAAGCAATAGGTACTTAAAAACTATCACTTGGATTTGTATCCACCTCCGGTATAAAGGTGATTCCCATCGGTATACTAAAACTTCCGCGATGCTATTGGGAGTGAACCGCAGTCACCAGCATGCAAGCAGCAACACACTTATATTAGATATTAAATTCAACTGACCAGTTCAAATTCCACCCAGCAGTTTTTGCGTGATGAACAAGCATACAGACAGCTTCTATTAGTCCCATAAAAACCTTCTAGACATTCTCACTTATTTCTCACGTTTTATTATATTCTGTGTATACATACAGTCCCCTAGACAGTCACAGCAATCTATACAGCTTTTCATGGAAACTGAATGAAAGATGGCGTTAGGTGGTCGTAAAAGTCGTATGAAATTCAGTTTGAATTAGCCGTCTGGATACGGCTAATTAAAACTGATACCAGTGTAAGATATAACACACCCGATAAGAAAGAAAGATGTAAACAGAAGCTGCGTGGAAAATCTTTTCCGTGGACAACGTACGAAGTGACCCCGGGATTTGCAGGTTGCAGCCGTTTTAGCAGGGTGTAAACAATTCAAAAATCAAAGACTACTAAGTATAAAATTAAAGTATGCAAATGTTGTTATGTACTCCTAAAATATTACGTTATTATGTTATACATCGAGATTTAGTCAAGGATTCTTAAACATCTACGTATTTGTATATCTAATAAAAAAAAGAAAGTATCAAATTGAAATGTTGTAGTGTCAACTAAAAGATTTTTAATTTTGCGGTTTTATTGTACCACGAGACAAGACTAATCACCATAGATTTAGAAAAGGCTGCACATGAATATCAAAATGATGGGATCACTGTTTGAAAAAACGATATCATCTCTTTTTTATACTCTATTGATACCAATTGACACCTTAACTTATAATTTTCGTCCCTGCTTATTTTAGATATTTAATGTAAATGCTGATCCCGCCATTCTGACATGTCAAGATGGTGGGATCAAGTTGTTACCACAAATCTATTAACCATTTAATTAAACTGTATAGCCTGCGATTTAATACTCATTTAATCCCTCCTCATCCCACCTCCTGGAAGTTGTAAAACATTTTTATAATTGTTTATAGTGTTTTTGTTATTTATTTTGTTTTTTTCTGCAGCTTTCACACCTGTAAAATGTTAAGAGCACAAACTCAAAGTTGAATTAATTTGCCTTTGTTTGGCTGGACTGAAAATGCACGCCATAGATTTAGCACATAATGACGCATTGTATATACGAATACTTACATAATGAAATGATTAATAAAGTACTCTAAAATAAACAGCAAAAGGCGGCAAAGCTTTTGTGTACTTATCATACAGTGCTGTACTCTGGCGGGATAAATTTGCAGCAGGGAGTAATGTACTATTAGTTATTACTAGCGCTGAGAAAAACGTATCATTCGAATCTGTATCAGTGCAAAGATTCGAATCAATGCATCATTTGGATCAACTGGATCATCGGATCTCAGACAGATTCAAGAGCAGAGAGCTAGATTTAGTAGTGTTACGAATGAAACGAAAATTACTTAATGCTTTAATATTGTTTAAAAAAATGGAATAAATAGATTTTTATATTGTTATAGTTATTTCTCCCTATTAGTAGGTACTTCGAAATACTTATTAAATCCATGACATTCATATCATAGGCTCCACGCAAGGTCCAATCTACTGTTATCGATTTGCCACCGAGAAATGGTGCGGCGGCTAACACGGAAAAAATTAACAGGCAATATTCTGGCAACACTGGGTGTCTATGGTCTATTTCTGCCAAAGTCAACTTAACAATAAATAGGTAGGTATATTGTGTGATCGTATTCTGTGAATGGAAAAAAGAAAAAGGTTAAAAATATTGATTTGATGACTTGCATTTGCATTTCTGTTTCGCGATCTGTCTGATTTTTTTATTTGCAGAACTACTCTACAAATAAGTGTGCAATATCAAAATAATCGTTCACCTACATAAACAACAGTATCTGATAATCGATAGCTGAGAAAATTTTATTATCTCGGTAAGTAAATCTAAGAAATCTAAATAATATTTCTTAATTTTTAACATTATTTTATTTAGGTACTTGCCTATTTTTTTGAATTCACTGTTTTGCTCTCGCATCCCACTCCATTCCATCTCTCAGAATGGAGGGAGGGCTAATTAGGGTATGTTATTGATTTTTCTGACATCATACCGACATCAAAGGAGTCCTATGATTAACGAGAGATTTGATATTCATGTTTAATTATGTATAATTATAGTCCTTAATGGTTTTATGTTCACTCTGTTGAATCTGTGTCAGTATAAATGCAATGAATAAATCTAGTAGTTTCAAACTCTGACGTCTTAAGAGTCTTAGTTTTGCTATATCACCATCATTATAGCCCTAGTTTTAATCCACCATCATGTATAAATAAGAAGATATCTGTAATAATCTTTTTCTTGTATACAGGGTGAATATTAAGCCTGATTTGTTGTTATTAAATCAAGGAAAGTTATAGTTACTACCAGACATTGCAATAGAACAAACAAGACATACAAAGTTAACAAATGGGTGTATGGACCTTTTTTGTTTTATTACTTACTTTGTAACTAATAGAAATATTAATAGGTACACCTATTAAAAGAATAAAACATGACTAATAACATAAGTATATGTTTGCAATAGGCTGGAAGTTGTGTCATGGATTCTGCGGGGAATTGGTGTCTCATTGAGAGTGATCCAGGAGTCTTCACACAATTAATACGTAAATTTGGTAAGTCTACTTTGTATTATATAAAAAAATTATTATCACAGCCTAGAGGCGGAGTCAGTGACATTATGAAATTTGTTTTGCTTAGTTTGTAGCCCATGTGGCAATCATAAATTGTAATTTCTCCAGAAACTGGGTAACATATTGATAATATACTTTTTGCTAGCCTCATTGAAGTTTGAGTATTTGATTTCAGGTGCCAAAGGTGTGCAAGTTGAAGAGTTATGGACTATTGATGATGGAATATTTGAAAATTTAAGGTTAGTATTGTTTCCTGTGAGTGATTTTGACAATGATCAGATGTTTGTTTCAATCTTTTATATAATAAAAGTTGCTAACCTACAGCATCAGGCTCATGACACATTCAAGTTTATTTTATATAGTTTATTTTCCATTGAAATAACCAGTTTTAATTTTATAGCTTTTGCCCGCGGCTTCGCTCGCGTGAATTTCATGGAAAAAATCTCAGTAATTTTTTTATCGCGTACTGTGTAAGACTATGTTATATGATTCAAATTCACATTTTTTAGTTCAATTTCCTGTTTTCCGCAATGTGTCTCGTCCCGCAAACTTGTCCAATCCCGCTTCCTGTTATGTAATGTAGATATCCCGTACTGTTTCCTACATATTGTGCCATCATGTTTTTCGCAATGTGTCCCATTCCGTTGCCCACTCCGACTTCCACTCCCGCTTTCTGCAACGCGTGTCGTCCCATTTTCCATGACGTTTTTACACAAACGTAAATTAAACATTTTTGTATTTATTATTACTGTTATTTACTACAAAAAGTAAGTGTGCCAATTTTCAGCTTTGTATCTTGAAAATTGTATTAAGTCCCATACAATCTTTCACCCCCCTAATTTTAATTTTCAGAAAAATCGGAAACACGTATTCATTACTTTGTTGTAAACAACAAAAATCCAAATTTTCAAGTCGCTAACTTCAATGGTGTAGAACTTTTATATTTACAGTTTTTCACCGCTTTCACCCCCTTTTGAGTAGAATTTCCAAAAAACCTCTCTTAGTGCTCACCTACATGACAAATTTCAGCTTCCCGCCCAGCCAGTTTAGGATATACATTGTTTGTCAGTCAGTCAGTCACTCAGCAATGGAAGAGTTTTATATACTTATATAATATATTGATACATATTGCGCCCACCCTCTTCGATTATCCTCTTTCACTACCCAAAGGCTGGCTGGAAGAGATTGATTAGCAATAGGCCCACCATTGGTCCATATTTATGCACAATTGTATTATTTTGTACTAATATTGTTTTTATGGGCAATAAATATATTTTGTATTGTTTTGTAATTTTAGCTTTAAAAAAGACTTAAAGAAAGTAGACAGAGGAAGTCATTCTGACAACTGATAACAATTTTTGTATGAATACGATGAAAATAAATTTACCTTGTGCACATAAGTATCAAGAAAAAATCTTACGATTTCGTTGCGGGCTATGACGGCGCTCTGTGTTATACTGCGAGCCGCCGTCGTGCCGTGTTCAACAATATAAAAGTATCTACCTACATAAAATAATTCGGCATGCGAATTTTTTTATTTCACGATATTTCAGAATCTATTAATCCGATTTATGTGCTGTAAAGGACAATATTTATCTTCGTGAAATTCTTGATGATGAAATAATCTCAATACTTTTTAATCTTATGGATTAACTTGCTCGTATAATAATAATTGTTAAAATGCACCTAGTGATTTATAATATTTTTTTATATATAAAATGTCTTAATTATAAAAGGTGTTGTGGACTTTTTTATGGATCTACTTTAAACCTATATTTTTGTAGAACATAGTGTGCATGTATAATCCTACGGGAAGCTGACTATTTACCGGGAAGAAATGTATCTCATTTTCCTACAGGACCCTCCTCATTTTCCGGGATGAAATGTCTATAAGATGACCCGGGATTCCGAGGCATTTTTGGTTCATAATTAGTTTTTCAATTATCCTACGGGAACCTGACCAATTGCCGAGATGAAATGTATCTAAGATGTTAACCCGGTATATAAGGTACATACCAAATTTCAAGCAAATCAGTCCAGTAGATTTCGAGTGATGCGCGTTCGTTCAGACAGACAAAAATTTCCAAAATTATATTTTCGTCATCTTAGTACTGATATAGATATCAGTAACTAAGTATATTCTATGGAGAATTAAAAAAAATATCCAATGTACACATTTGGCCTCTCTTTAATTTTATTATATGTATTGATTATGATGATATTGATGATGATTAATGTATTTTAATTTTTTCTAGACCTGTGCATGGGCTTATATTTTTATTCAAGTATTTACGGCAAGAAGAGCCTTCAGGAACTGTTGTGACAGATAGCCGTCTTGATAATATCTATTTTGCAAAACAAGTAAGTGACCCTAGAATATCCTGTTAATTATAATAAAAATATAGTTCAAATTATAATTTAAGGATCAAAAATTAAAACGATTCCAGTGAATTAAAAATTGATCTAATTGTAGGTGATAAACAATGCATGTGCAACTCAAGCTGTCATCAGTTTATTGCTTAACTGCACCCATCCTGACGTGGACCTGGGGCCTGAACTCACCAAGTTAAAGGAATTCAGCATGTCATTTGACCCTAAGATGAGGGGGCTGACACTAAGCAACTCCCAGACCATACGTAGTGCACACAATTCAATGTCACAACAAGTCATTTTTGAGATGGACCCTAAAATGGCTACAAAGGTAAAATATTTAATTTATTAAATTTGATACAATACATTATTTCCGGGATAAATCTATTGATATATAATTAAATTATGTTTAACTTTTTTTAGGAGGAAGATGCTTACCACTTTATTGGCTACATGCCGATAAACGGGCGTTTGTATGAGTTGGATGGTCTCCAGGAGGGTCCCATAGATCACGGTCCTATTGCACCGGAACAGGACTGGCTTGACGTGGTGAGGCCGATAATAATGAAGAGAATAAGTGTGTAAGTTGATTTTCTCTTAATATAAATGTGGCCTAATAACTATATGGGGGCAGAATAAAACATAATTCACAAACTTTTATTAAAATTAATGATAAGAAGCCTAATTTATACTGGATATACATACGGCATACCTTCATAAAAATGTTTCATATAATTAACAGAATATAATTCTTACAGATACACCGACGGTGAAATGCATTTCAATCTAATGGCATTAGTGTCGGACAGGAAGATGATTTATGAACGTCAACTGGAAGAGTTGTTGAATGAGTCACAGATTCTCGGCGGGATGGAAACTGATGAGCTCGAGAACGAGATCCCCCGTCTGCGGATGCTGATCGAATACGAAGACGTGAAGATGGCCAGGTACCAGCAAGAGATGGCGCGCAGGAGGCATAACTATTTACCATTTATTATAGTATTGCTAAAGATTCTTGCTGAAGAAAAGAAGCTGATGCCTTTATACGAAAAGGCGAAAGAGCGCGCTGCTAAGAAGGGTCCGAAGAAAATGAAAGTATAACAGGAACCTTGGGCGGGACTGAGGGTAGACAGCGCTCGAGGAACTCAACGCGTCTCCCAGTCCAGCCCCTCTCGCGCGATGCAGGCGACACAACCAATGCATTATTGTCTAGGACCCTTTGATCCTGTTTACAATGATTCTAATGAACTTCAACAACAGCTACAAGATATTGACAGGGAATTTCGGGAAACGCAATTGACTATTGATGACGACATTACCCAAGACAGGCCCATCATTGGTAACATAGACCCGAATGTAGACTTACATGATGAATTAGATGATATACTAGTAGATGACACCATTGAATCACATATGATGCTTGGACATGATCCCATGGATGTCATTGAAGAACCGCCAACCAAAATAGACTCGCAAGACGTGAAGGAAGACCAAAATTTTGATTAGTTGGTAAATGTCAATTTCACTACCATGATCTATATAAAACTCAATGTCGATAAAATGTTATACTTTTGACCATAAATGTATGTGTACTGTTTAGTTTAGCTTGATAAAATCAAATGTCTTTTTTAAACTTAATCAAAACGTCGATTTGATATAGGTTAAAATAAGCATCTTATTATTATGAATGCGCAGATCCTGCAAAATTGCATGGTTCATCATTAGTACTTGTTATTGGCAATTTCCATTGCGGCTATCTCAACTTTACATTACACCTGACATAGATTAACGCCAATAGGAATTAATCTGTACGGATGTTGACTGATTTTAAATATTACTCAATTGCACTATTACTAAAGTGAAATTAGGTCAAACAATTCTAAATAAATATTCGATATCAAAGATTATATGGAATCTCCCCTTTTTTCTTAAAATTGATGGAAATGTCGACTGGAACATATGGCGACGTAGGTATATATAGTCTTTTTTGTCTAATTTGGAATTTAAGTTTATGTCTCTCTGAAGACTGCAGTAAAGCTTGTTACAAAAATAAGTCGCATATAATACATAAGCTTGTTACAATAAAAGTTGTTCGAAAGCTAATTGTGTTGTCATAATAATGATGATGTCCGACGGATTTGGATCATGGCGACAACTTGAACGATTTTGAACTCGTCTGTGTGTTCGCATGTGGCATATGTATCCAATCTTGATTATTTATTGATTGAAAACGTTCAAATTAAAATAAAAATGAGTCAACATCCGTATCGTAATATTTTTCAATGTGTAGATTTTTTATAAATATAAATCAGTATATTCATCAGTAATATATATGTAGCAGTTTAATATAACAATATTTAATCTATTGTAATCAGTACATTGTATTCTATTCTGGGTACTTATATGTATATACCAAATCAATGGTATTGTCATTTCAAGTAATTATCTGCAGTTTATTGATGTCATAGTCGTATGTAGTGTTAAACATATAATTGTATTCGCTTGAGGCTGCCGTCTTTTTAAGTTTATTTGTTGTTAAAAGCATTTATTACGAAATAGTATTTTTAGAGATACCAGGTTTAAAAATTTATCCAAATGTATCAAGTTGTTGTTTGGCGTCGGCAAATTGAGTGACGGCAGTCCTATTGTGCTTTGTAATTGTATGTAAATTATTTTAAACAGCGTATTGTTGTTATTTTAAATGGTGTATTACTTATAATGATGAAATTAGAATTTCACCTGTTGTATGAACTTCTGTGTCCTGTTTACAATTTTTGCATGAATATATTTATAAACTGTGAAGATGTCTTTATTTTTAACCCTTATTAAATTATAAGTATTTTACTACATGTCCTTATGTAGCCAACTTGATACAAACATATGTATATCTGGAGTATCTGGTGATCCTGATGAGAAACCCACTAAGCTATTATAGATAGAAACTTATCGTCATACTGCCTTTGCAAAATCTATTCAGCGTGGTGGGATGCTTCCTGTGATGTACAAAAATTGAAGGTCTGATGAAGAACCCAAACAAATGAATAAACCAAAGAATGGAGCAACATAACCCCAACAACATCCAGATTTATAATCTAAGCATTTCTGAGTTTAAAACGATCTACAGTATGCGGTCCTCACATTTTGCATACCTACAGCTTTTTGAAAAAATAAGTGAAATTCAACCGAAAACATCATGAAAAGTCCAATCTCGATGCAGTTGTTTGTCCTAATCCTAATTACCATTCACGCTCGTAACCTTGTTACCTCTTCACGCTCTATATATCTTCATGAAATTTTGCATAGTTACGATTCGTTAGAAGAAAAATTACTTTTCCCGTGGGAAATTAACGCGGGTGAGGCCGCGGGCAAAAGGTAGTAAAAAGTAATATATATAACTAACTATCTATATATAACTATAATATCTAGGTAAAGTCACTGGGATATCTTTATTAGTATACCTGGTTAGAGTGACTGTGCCGTTGTATCAAAACTTACTTTCATAACTTTTTTAAACGGTTTTATATAGCTCGGCCAGTTTTATTAAAAAAACAAACAGCTCCATCGAGATTTGGGTAGATTTTTTCTAGGAGATAGATAAAACAGGTAACTTAAACTTCTGAAGGTTTCAAAGACAAATTAAACGTTATAATACTTTTTGTTTGTACAGTTTTATTTATTCATTCACATTTAGAAGTACATATAATAAAATACAATATTTTCCATTAATTAATTTTGAATTATTCTAAACAATATTGTTATTGTATTGTTACTTTAGGCTTCACATACAATAACAATACAGAGGATTGTCTTCATGTTGATATATTAGAAATGAGATAGCCCGATATGATTTGATGGCCCTAGCATCCTAACTAAAGAGTAATACTTAATTTTTTGTATCTTCTTTTCATAAAACTTATAACTAAATATAACAAAAAGTAAAAATATAAGTGAAACGAAATGCACTGGTTTTAAGTTCCTAAGCATCAGGTACATACAATTGATACAACATTATCATGAGCAATAAATTGAACGTTCTTAAAATACACTACATTGCCATGTATTGGCAGTTCCGAATCACGGAGAAAACGTAATATATTATGAATCTAACATATAAGTACATTAATTCGTCTTTTATGCGTACTTGTCATCATTTAATTTCATGGCCAATGCCTTTCAAAGAATCTATTTCAGAACATTTATTTCATAATGAGTAAGTTCTATTATTTCGAATATTTAGACGCTCATAATAAAATGTATATATGATTAATATGGATAAATCGCGAACCAAATGCAATGAAAATCTACCAATGCATTTCAAAACAAAGTGCACATTGTACACTGGCTTTGACACATTTTGATTGCATTTGGAGTTTCATCTGTTCTTTTATTATTATTTATTTTAGACATTTAGACATTCATAAAACTAGTTCTTCATACATATCGAACTTGTAAACCACATTAATAAATAATAAATATATAGGGACAACTCACACAGATTGAGTTAGCCCCAACGTTAAGGTATACTAACTCAACGATACTTTATTCTATAACATATACATATATAGATAAACATCCATGACCCAGGTCAATCTGAAAAATATCATTTTTCATGTTGACCTGACCGGGATTCGAACCCGGGACCTCCAGTGTAGCAGTCCAGCGTGATGGCCACGGAGGTCGTCTTATATTCAATAAAGTAGACCAATACATTTTATTTGCATAGGAGCTTGAGCTGTTAATCTTCTAATAATTCATAGACACATCAAATTTGTTTTTTTTTTTTACTTTCTAAGTACATTACGTATATCGTACGTTTCTGTAACATATACGAGTAAGTATATGAAAAGAAAAAAATAGGATATCTTTCATAGGGCCAGTAAATTTCAGGGATTTCTTTTATCGAGTATAATAATTATTTACATCTTACAACTAAACGTAAATCTAAGAAAAATAAAAAAAAACTTGCGTAAAGATAAAATGGTAATAAATTAATGAATTTGGCGTGAGATGTGGCATGGAATGTCGATGTCTGTTATTTACAACGAGAACTGTCTTCACCGACAATATGCCCACACTGGACTAACGAATGCCATCAAATGTTCTAACTCTTTTTAGCACTATATTGATAAAAATAGACAGCAACACATTTGTCGACCCAGTGTAGACATGGCAGCAGACGTTACAAATCCGACTGAGTGAGGGATTTATTTACAGAAATTACTATAGAGTTTAGCATTTGGTACTGCACTTTGCAAGTGGACTTGGCAAATATTAGTATCATAGAGCAACAACGTCAAAATTTCAGTGATATGATCGCAAACACATCTGTTATATTTTAACTGGAGATGTATAATATGATAAACACTTTGAAATGAATCAACAAACGGTGATCCTTTTATTCAAGGTTACGTATTGATGCTTATTTACATATTTATTATATTACCCATCTCAATAATACTAAATGCTAAACTTATAGAAACAAAATATTGATATGGGCACTGCTTGCGAGGTTCTATTTCATTACATGGATTCATCAATTTATTCTTTTGAATTGAAATTCTTTAGAGCAAATATATAAATATCACAGGTGTTAAGAGCATTCATCCAATGGTATCTGTGTAATACTTTTTAGAATATAAATAGACCTAACTAAACTGTATAAATATGTTAAAATGACGAAGCGCTCGAACTTAAAACGTTCGTCACTCGTCATTCGTGCGGTCGCGAACATAATCTTAAATGGTTTAAGAAAAATAATAACGGTTTAACCGATAACAAAGAAAAAACGCGTGAGATAAAAATATGTCATTAAGTGTATATTTTTTTAAGACGCAATCTATGAAATCTCAGCCCTAATAGGGTGACATTCCATGGATTGCGTCAGAGAAAGTATAGGAGTGCTACGTGAAATAACAAGTGACAGAGTTAAATGGAAGAAGTTACATACAGTGCCGTCCCACATGAGTGGGAAAAAGATCAAGAAGTAGGGCTAGCACACCACTACACGATGGGAATTGTATATAATTGTTAAAGGATGGAATTAATAATTCGATTCTCATGTTTGTTATGTTGACGACTGCACGTTGTAAGGCCTTCGCATAGCAAGAGTCAACGCAGGATCGATGTCAAAGTGAAGGATTCTAATATAAAAAGAGTAAAATATATGACGTAACAAAACATGAAATGCGCGCTTTATCAATACATATAAAACAGTATTTACATAAAAATAAAATTAGGCAATTTACATAAAAATAAAATTAGGCGATAGTGTCACAGCAACAGAGTAAGAATTTGAAAAAATAATCTGTCTGTTTGTACATGCTAATCTTCGGAACCTGGACAGATTTGAATGAAACTTTTTTGTTATATAGCTATTAAGCCTGGGCAACATACAGGGTATAAATTATTTGGAAAACTGGAACACCAGTTGGAGAACAATGATGGTACAGCAACTATAGGAAATATTGAAATGACGCCTTAACAAAAGTTATTCAGCCTGATGAGCATTTTCTGTTGAAATATAAAGAAGCTGAAGAAGAGTCATACTTAATAGTTCAGCAAAACTATGGAAAATATACTTTTCAGTCTGATTAGCATCTTCTGTATGTATAGGTATCGTTATATTTGTCTGTACAATTAAATTTCTCTAATAATTTTTACTCCTTACCAAAATTTATTCGGCCACACGAACGGAATCGCGGGCATCAGTTCAATATAAAAATAAGCGAACTTAGTAAAATGTGGTATTTTCTTCATTATCAATGAAAATAGTTTTCCCAATTCATCAGAATTGTGCTTTTGATTAGTTTATATGATTTTGATGTGTGTTAATGTCGAAAGCTCCGCTTTGAGTCGAGTCAGTGTTGCGCTATATGGTTTGCGAAGGCCTATAAAAATGGCAAGTTTGAGTTGAATCCACATAATGAGCGAACTTGGCTGAGCGAGCGAGCGAGCGCTCGCTTCGCTCACGTGTTGGGCTGCAGTCCCTTCGGCTTGATCATCATCGACGCGCGCTTCAGCGTGTAATCCCATCCTCTCCAACGGAACCATACAATACCTGAAATTAACAAGGATATTATAAAAATTAGAGAAATACACAACCAATGTTAATTATTCAGTAAACTGTTCAACGGGAACCTTATTGCGAAATGAAAATTCATTTTTATGTTCTCAATATAATTATTGAGCATTATTATTATTTTTATTTATCTTTATTTCAACGGTGATAAAGACTCACCCTGCCTCGCGGTGAGGTCCTGCGGGTCGTGGAGGTAGAGGCCGTTGAGGCCGCGCCCGCACGACTTCCACCACCAGCCGCCCTTCAGCATGGACGCGCAGTTCAGCGACGAACGGTCGTTATCTCTGACATAATGCAAACAAAATGTCAATAAATGGAATAGGGTAGATGACAATATTTAAGAAACACACAAGGTTCCTATTTAAACTTGGGATCTACCCTAGGGAATACATACTTCTGTTTCCATATGTTTCTTTTGTCTTTGCTCTTCACTGAACTGATTTTCACCATGTTCGCGTCCTAGAAAAGCACTTTAAATTCCCGTATCGTTCAAGGAATATATAGCATTGTAATATCTTCAGAGGGTTGACGTCAGGCAGGCGGTGGTTTGTAAAATCATACAACACGTCTATACATTTGATATTTTCGCATTTCACCGCTTTGAGGTTATCCTGACGCGTATATATCTAGTTACAATATTAATAGGATAGGTGGCTTACCTGTTATATGTGGAGAAGGGGCTGTTGTTAGAGCCGTACCATGGGTCGTTGAGCGAATCACCCGCGGTCCCCTCGTAGCCGTCGATCTCCAGCTTGTAGTACTCAGCTTCAGAGTAGATCTTGAAGTGCGAATACTGCGCGTACCTGCAAACCCAATCAATTTATATTATGGACGGGTGTTTATCTACATACCTATTTATATGTCGTAAAAATATAGTATAGTTAAGTTGGCGTTAATTCAATCTGTCCATATATACAGTATATTTAATTATATTACATTTTTTTTTTCTTACTGATTCTTATTTTGGTTAAAATTTGAAGGTTGGTCGTATGCTTGCGGATATCAGCACATATTAATAGACGGACAAACGGGAAATCCTCACCTCTTATTACCATCAAAGTCCTCCAACTCGACCCTCAGCATGTAGTCATCGTTGTTGGTCAACATGTAGATGTTTTCATTGCCAAGCCAGAATTCCTTGCTTGGGTCGCCAAATCCATTCTTATAATCACTCCAATCCCGGTTGAAATTTTCCGCAGGAATGCCGAAGTCGTCTCTTCTATGTATAACCTATTATACAAAATATAAACGTTATTTTCATATTAAATAGTTTTGATTTAAAAAAAAAACGCATTCATTTATTTTTGCGCTGGAAACGTAATGGCTGGAAATTGTCACCACTTACTCAAGCTTTTTTGTAAAATATTACATTAATTTGATTATTGCTATAATATTATCACACAAAAAATTCGAAAACTTACAGTCCAACCTCCATCAGATATGTTCTGCTCACAATAAACTTTTAGGAACCAATATGTAGTCCCTCTAATTTGTAGATAGTAGACACCAGATTCTCTCATGCCAGCATTGAGGAGATCTACACAAGAATAACCCTGAAAAATAAAAAGCTGTTCGTAATTGTTTTCTAGTATAAAATATACTTGTAACGCTATAACAAATTCGCACATGCTGGATATCGCGCATAAGCAGAAGAGACATTAATCAATACAGTATTAACAACTTTCATACTATAAATTTAAAAAATGACAATATTAAACAGCCCACATTAAGAATTAGCTTGTATCGCGGGTCCGATGGAAACAAACACGAGAAACGGGCACAACACACCTAGAACCATAGACAACTATATGTGATCACAGGTAAATATTTACCTGCTCTGAGAATCGAACACAGTACCTCTAGTTAGTGGATGGAGTGGCCACTATGGAAGTCGTCATCATTTTCAGTATATAAAAATATATCTTTTTATTTTTTATTCTATTCCGAGTAATATTTTATTCAAAACTACTTAAAATTATTGACAATACTATGTCACAAACACTTTAGAATCATAACCACAAGTTTCTCAAACTTCTGTGGTAGAGAAGTCAGAAATTATTAAATAATATAATAGTCAATATTTCTATAAACAACTAGCAACAATGAACCACTTGAATCCAAAGGATCTAATACATATATGGTTTACCAAAACAAATATAACTAAGTACTAACAAATTAAAACATAATTGGTACATAGCCATATTTGCACAAAATGGTTATGCGCAGAAGACAATGTAATAAAAGATGGGTTCAGGATAACACTAATAATAAGAATTTAAATAGAAATGTGAGTAATGTTTGTGTATTACAATCACCTATATTGTAAAATCTGTATAATTAAGTATTATTAAAATCTATCCAGACAACATATTCTAAACAAACATATAAATAATCACAATATTCACTTACCAAGTTTGTAAATAAAAATATGTTTTAAAATATTTATGGGTAATTGTCGTCATCTTGTGGAACAGAATAATAAACCGGATCAATAAAATCATGAACATATTTCAAAACAGCAATTTTCCTGGGCATAGCAATTAGGACTGTGTGCCCAGTATCTGTTTCAATGACATCTATTTGCAGTATTGGACAACGAACAACAAGATTGTTGCAACAATTATCCTTCTCAAAAAAGTTATACCTTTTCATAGGTTCAGTATTGCCAAGATTCAATCTTTCAGAAGAAAACGGAGCATAGTATATGTGGAGTATCCCCCAACATGTTCCTAAGAAGAACACATCCCCATATTTGAATACTGTGACAATATCTCTCAGGCGTACTGTGCGTGTTGTTTGAAAATATGTCTGCCAACAAAATGGATCGTATATATTATGCTTTTGAAGCTGATGCAAAGGGCTTGGGTCATGACTGATAGTGGTTATGTGCACAAGTTTTTTATCAACAAGGGTGTAGATGTCATGATGCTCTGTCAGTATATGGAGACGATCTTTAAACCCAAGTGACAGGACTTTATGTCCTACCTTGACAATAAATTTACTTGCAAAATTTTCAACATCTGCATTGGTTGTGAAAACTTCATCAGCAAGGGTTATGAAGTAGACTATCTTGTTGACCAAAACATATTTCACAACACGGTCATAGGTGGTATGTGGCCACATTTTTGGATTTCCTATAGATTTTCTCACAAGATAAAGGTGTTGATTGTAGTCCACAAGGGCAATAAAATAGCTGTTTTCATTGTAACTGGAATAATCTCCATTTATCTGTTGACGATCCATGATCGGGGTAAAGGTATCAATGCAGTAGTACTTTATGGCTCTATAAGTGTGAACTCCAAGAGTACCATCACCTAGAATCCTGAAGCCTCTTATCTGCTCAGGCATCTTTGTGGCTATAGCAAATTCATCCCGATATTCCCTTGCTGTTGGTAAATCTGGCCAGACCGATAATGAGCGATACAATTTGAATGAATTCATTGTCTGGCTGGCTTTGTTCCTAGCCGCATGGAAAATATCGCAGAAATCACGTATACAATGATCGCGCCATAAAAATTCATCATAAGTTATTTTATCAATAATTGCTTTCCATCTAGAACATGTTCTGCTGGATATAATGAGGTCTTTAGGTGGTAAAAAATAGAAAATTGTAGTAAGTAACTCTGTAGGTAATGAACCTATGTAGCACGGTGGGAGTTCATCAGTATCCATATCTTTGTTATCTGAAAACACCCGATCAAAATGATGGATTCACATTGGCAAATCAAATATATGTGGGTAGTTAAATAACATGCTAAAATCTGAAATACCTACTTACATTTTACAATGCATTTCACAGTTCAAAATCACTAAAGACAGACCGAAATGGCGAGATGGCCAGCCTCGAATATTTGTTTTGTACTTGGTTTAGTCTAGGTAACTCACATAATAGGTACCTTGATCGACCAATACGCAGATGCATTCAAATTCAAATATTGATTTAAACTTCCAGCTCAACCAAACTGACGTTGTTCATTGGCCCCTTGTCTTGCGAAAAGAGAATCCAGTTAAATTTTCCTAGCAAATTTCAGTCAAGTCAGGGAGTCGAGGGAGGGCTCGATTTGCTCGATATTGACATTTGACTTTGACAGTTGCTATTTTTATCAGTGGTTTCAGCTCTTGAATGTCTATGACATACAGCCAGTAAATTATGCTACGTAGGTTGAAACTACGGTGCTATTATCTAACACGGTGGTGTGCATGTATGCATCTATCACACAAATATAAAAACGTCAAGTATTTTTTGAAAGAATAACGCAATTCACTAAAATCACTTTGGGGTCAAGAGCGAGTTAGGCTCTTGTACTGAGGGTTCCATACAATGTTATAAAATGTGTAAAGTGATGTTTCATTACAAAAATAAAATTGTACCTACTTCTATTACCGTGTACTTTTACTTCAATTCACTCCAATACTGCACGAGGCGTAATTTCAAAAGGATTTTAGAATATTATAAATAGTAATTTTTTAAACTATAACAATTTCGGATTTTTCTCTTGCAATAAAATATCAGCAATGTATACCGAATCCGCCAAAGTTTGGCAAACTGTTCGACGACATTGTGGAGTGGCATCATGTTGGCTCCACAGTGTCGCCAAAGGCTTAGCCGAATTTTGACGGATCCTGTATACATTACTGATCTTTAATTGCGGTAAATAAGCTCCAATACACTGACTTTTTTCTGTGGGGCTATCTAAATCTCTATGCGTCTATGCTAACAGGCCATTCTCCTCTCGACAACAAGAGCAACAAACAAAATTTTTGTAAAATATTTATATAGTACCTAGCACATAAAGTAAATCGACAAGGCTACCTGCAACTTTTGAAAGATTATAGCCGCTGCGATGCATATGTGCACCGTTTCAGCCTTTCGATACTAGGACCACATGATATGAAGAGCTATTTCAGGTAACACATGCATAAATCTTCATAGTGTGCTTTATGCAAACAGGAAATGCATTAATCAATACTCCAGCGAAACAGAGATACAATCTTGGCTTCGCTTCTATTTGGGTCCTATCGGTCAAATTGTTAGGCTTACTCCCATCCGTAATGTGGGACACGGATAATTCCTCAGTATTCATGTTTCTTTAGTATTAGGTATACCTGAAATAGTTTCATTTTAACAAGTGTTTACTCACCTATAATTTCAATATTTCGCCATTTACTATAAGTTTGATTCGGTGTAATGGTGAACGCATGATTTTGCAGTTCGAATTACGTTAGTTCAAATCATGTTCAAGTTTTAGAATATATTGTTGTTTTTTATTGTCAGTTCAATTTCTTAGAGAAAAATAGTTGGGTAAATCAAACACACAAATTTAAAAAAATTCTCCGTGATAAATCACAAATGTGGACGAGGCAGGTTGCAAGCATTTTGTTTTTTTTTGCAGGCTTTTATTTAGCTTCTCTGGCTGTAATAAAATCTTGCAATCTTTCACCTAAGTATTTCCTAATATTCCCATTACAATACATTTTGGTGTGATAAGCTTTACTAGATGGAGGACCCAGCATCAGCTCCCATCAAGGGATCTCTTCATCGGACATGTTTTTGTCACCCGTTGAATGTTTTTTCTTTTTGTTGATCTATGGTTGAATGCATGAATTTGTGCGGGTCCCTTGACTTTAATTCAGAAATAGAATCTTCACAGACATTTTTCACGTCCTTTTTTAATTATATGTAATAGGTATTTCACATATGTATGTTTATTTTATCTACCTATGTATTTCACAAATTCTCGAAGGTGGCACTGCTGAGAAAAAATACCGAAAACTTATTAAAAAATATATTGATCTCTATCATTACAAAAGTGATTTATTTTTTCCTACATTTCATATTCTTTTTTCATTTCATCTCATAATTGGATGAGTCATCTCAACATCATTATCATGACGACCTCGGTGGCGTAGTGGTAAAGTTGCCTCTGAACTGAGAGGTCCCGGGTGCGATCCCCGGTCGGATCATGATGGAAAATTATGGTTTTTTGATTGGCCCGGGTCTTGGATGTTTATCTACATATGTATTTGTTATAAAATATAGTATCGTTGAGTTATTATCCCATACTATAGCATGCTAGCACGCAAACCACAACACCACCGAGCTATTCTACATAAAATGAGAGAGATGAGGGAAACAGACAGAGACGTCAACATATTGACTAACTACTCACATATAAAACTTAATAGTACTCTACTCCTGCGTACAGTCGACTGCATATCAAACTACCTTGCATGGAACTCTATGCCTGTACATATTCGGCAATGATTACCAAAACTAATTGCAGCTACCCCAACCCTTGAATGTGGGCGACTTTACGTACAGTTGACTGTACAAAAGTGCAGTAATCAATATGGTTTGGTAAGAGAGAGATACAAGCACTACATCCCTGCTGAAATGCCTAGACCAGGCGTTATGAAAATGTCCAGTTCGGCGATAACGTCTCCTCGTGACTTTGCATCCCTAGTAATATAACCTGATCCAGGCTTACTTTAACGTTTTCCCTCCAAATTGGTGCGGCTGCATTTATGGTTTGATATTTCGCCACTGACAAGAATAATACGAATGGTGTAGTAGACAAGGCGATGGTTCAGCTATGTCGAAGTCTGAGGGTTCGAAACTGTGTTTCAGTCAATCACAGAGAGGAAATTACCCTGCATCACTAAGCTTGGGTAATCTTCTCTCTGTGATCTTTTTTCACAAAAACACGTAACTACTTAGTGGGTGAACTAGCTGTTACCCGCATGTATTTCACTTCTAAATGAAAAATTAAAATATTATTAAATAAACAACTTCATATCTCTCGTTAAAAAATTAAGTTTCATTTAAACTTTCACTACAATAAAAACGCATTCAAAATTCGATTATTAGATTATTATTTTTCATTATAACTACAATTTTTTCTTTAAAATGTCATCAAACATGACAAAATTCTATAAAAACTTATTCATATTTTACCCCATCATGCAACCATATTTTCAAAGGGCATAGCTAGATAACAATAAAAACAGCAAAATTTTATCAAGAACTGAAAATCAATATCTTAAATCGCTCTGAGTCCGGTACTGAGACTAGGGAAGCATGAGTAGTGAGGTGTTGTGTAGTTCTCAAAATTCTCTATAGTGCTCTCTTGTGGCAGAGATGACAATTCGCTCTGAAAAAACTGCACTTTCGTTTTTAGTAGTGGGTACTAGTACTAGGGTAACTAAGGTTTCAGGATAACACCTAACCTGGATCAGAGATGGCGTTGTTAGTTCTTTGAAAAATACATTATAGTCACGAACGCGGTGGGTGAGAGGAACAATAAGTACTACAATATAATAAATATATTTGCCTTCATTGAAAAAATATCTTTCAAAACTTTTGTAACTAAGCTTTTCAACACAATAAATATTACAAGGAGTCGGCGGAGCATGGATGTCCTAATACCATGGAATTAATAGGTACTCCGTACTTAAAAAATCCATGCATAATACCAAAACAATATTCATATAGTGAATATTAATTAAACATATAAGTACCGCAGATATTATAACATTACATTGAAGATAAGTACCATTTTAATTGGATTGAAATATTAATTTCTATTCAAATTCTCATGAATACCACATTCAAGAGAAAATGAAATTATGCCTAAAGGAAATTATAATTCACATTTCAAAATTCTTAAATGATCTCTCGCTAATCGTAAATGGACACGTTCAAACCACTTTATTTTCAAACCATAAAGTTACTATCCATTAAATCAAATCAATATTTTAAGACCAGATAATATTACTAAGGTAGCATGAGCAGTGAGGTGACGAGTGGCGATGTCAAAGTTCAGGTGCACCACTAGGGCCATAATATCCGGGCCAACGTTTCAACGTCGATATGGTTTGGCTAAATGCAAGTTTTGGCCACTAAATAGATAATCCTTACATATTATAAAACAAAGTCCTCTACCGCGTTTGTTCGCGATAAACTCAAAAACTATTGCACGGATTTCCATTCAGTTTACCAATAGATAGTGTGATTCCTGAGGAAGGTTTAGGTGTATAATTTGTAATGTTTTTACCCAGGCGAAGCCGGAACGGGCCACTAGTAAAATATAGAAGTTTTGACTGACGATGTTATTTTCTCATAATATTAGATACATTATATACATTATTATAGGACGGGTCATAGTGTCAGTATCTTTGATGAGATGGGAATCTTCTATCTCTTTACCTTTGATGCAGTCTTTTCTGTACGTTGAATTAATGGAAACCTATTGCGTTTCTAAGATCACACGTAATATCTTTTGTGTCACCCACAATTGAGCTTCCGCGATCCAAACGCAAAAACCTGTAGTTCCCAGCTATTACCTACACTACAAGACAGTTTGTTTATTGTCATAACCACGTTATAACGATATGCTATGCTGAACATGACGCAACTTTTTTCGATGAAACTTACTTTATTTTGCATTTATTTTAATTCGCGTTACTAATCGAAATCGAATTGTATATTTTTAAAGTACCTAATGATGACGACCCATCGGTGATTATAGAACGGTGAGTGGATTATTATTACCTAATATAACATAATTAATACCTAATTAGAAAAATGTATTTTTATCTACGTTTTCTATCTAAGAGTTTTTTAAGTTAGGAAATAGTCCAATTGCTCATTATAATATAGGTAAATGCCAAATCATCTTGACCTTATCCCACTTATGTGGGGAAGGTATAGTATGTAAGTTCCTTCCATTTCGTTTTGTCATTTGCTATATCCATTGATACTCCTTTCTTGTTCATACACTCTATACTTGATACACTCTGTACATTTCTTCTTAGGTTAGATCTTCCTCTATTCCTGGAAACTTTTACTTCCATATTTATTTAATGTCCTTTAGAAATGATGAAAAATAATTTCAAATAAAATAATTACTCTATTTTTTATCGTTGTGTGTTTCCGGTTTCCTTCG